>NW_028317882.1:4852500-5100000 GCF_062004578.1 Staurois parvus
CACTCCTCACGCATGTGAGCAGTGGGCACAGGGCAGTGAAGCTGCAAGCTGTCACAGCCAAGTGCCCACACTTAAGATACCGGCGCTGGGGAGAGAGGTCAGCTGATGAACCCGGCTGGTATGAGCACACACGTCGGATCGAAAGTCAGGTAAGTAGCTGATTTTTTAAAAGTCAGCAGCCACAGTTTTTGTAGCTGCTGACATTTTTTTTTTTTTTTTTTTTTTAAGAGTTGAATGGAGCTCTGCTTTAAGCAATGTGTCTACAGCAAAGTCAGAGGCTGTCCCAGGAGAAGAGATTAAAGAGGTTCGCCTGTGTCCAATTATCTATGACCTCCAAAAGAAAAAAAAAAAAACAAGATTCTGCCAATTAAACCAAACATGGAGGCTGTAAACTCCACCCTAGAAAATTGGGGAAAATGCTGTGGAGCAGAAGGGTGAATACAGTGACCAAAGAAAGACAGAGTCATTACAACTGTGTGCACAGAGGCTACTAGTGTCCTGTGGAGATAGACTACCCCTCCCAAAGCAGCATTACAGACCGGCCTGAATCTTCATTCCAGCATAGTCCTGCTATAGTCCCCCAAGGCTAAGCAGAGGAGTCAACAGAAACTGGAAGCTGCAGAAGTAAGCCTCAGTGGCTATGAAGCAGCAAGGAACCTTGCATTTGAGATTCAAATCAAAGCTTTGACTAGACCAGTTCACTGTCTGAAAGAAGATCTAATATTTGCCTATTCAAATATGTTGTGTGGCAGTGTGAGGTCCTGCCACTGTGAAAACGTAGTGACACAGGGTTTGCAGGTATGTAGAGTGCGGGCTCCAGAATGTCATTTCTGAGAAGAAAGATTGTTTTTCATCTTTCTCCTAGTTTTTGTAATTACCTAATCAGGGGCTGGAGCTCAGAGATTCCACAGTGCTTTGGGATGGAAGGAGTCTCCAACGCAGTGTCCGAGTCTTGACAGTAACCAGCAAGCTGAGTGTACAGGTGCTCACAGCCTTTATAATCTAGGACCTGACAACAGTTTAGGTCTCCACTCCAGAGAGACAGTCTGTGCAGAAGAGTCAGAGAGTCCGCATGGGGTAGCAAGAGCGTAGCAAGGAACTGGAAGAGAGCCGAGATACAGAGTACATACAGGAGCGCTGGGTTTGATGTTCAGAAAGGCCACGGCAGTAAGCCTGAGCAGTGGTGCAACTAGAAAGAGTCACGAGGCTGATCATCATTTATGCTCGTGTTGATGGTGGGAAGCCCTATGTGGGAAACCGATTTTCTGTGTGAACTTTTCCATTTTATTAATAAAAGTGGGCCAGCAAGCCCTTAGGCCTGATTCAAACCTATGCAGTTTGCTTTTGATCCATTTCTGCAGTGCTTTTTATGGTGCGTTTTTGCACACACGTTTGATGCATTTTTCTTTAATTTTTTTGTTTTTGTTATGCAGGTTAAAAACGCAAAATGGGTCAAAAACAGACCACATGTGCTAGTATACATTTCTGCCGTTCCCTGACCCCTTCCAAAAAAGCAGCGGCTGAAAAATGCATAGATGTGAACGTGTCTCATAGGAAACCATGTTAAATGGACTGTAGTGCGTTTCTGCAAAATGCACTAAAAAACACATAGGTGCAAAACAGGCCTTAAACAACATTTCAAGAGTAAACTGAACTCACTGGAAAGCAGTTCCACTGAGTAAACCCCCCCCCCCCCCACAAAATCACAGTTAAAAAAAGGCAAACGTTTACATGGGCTATACCTCCTTTTTAACAAAAACGTATAGAAATGTTGAATAAGAAAATTTCCACTTTCGTCATGGGAAACCACGACACCAACAGTTTCAGGGCCCGTTCACACCATAGAGCAAAGACATTTTTTGCATGCATTCTGCAAGGGCACAGCAAAATCAATTGTTCTCTATGTGCCCTGTTCACACCACAACACTAGTGTCGCATGCAGATTTTTTCTGCGCAGGAATCTGCAAGGTATATAAAACTCACCGACGCACGCATGAAAACTGATATGAACTGATGTCTCTGCAAGTGAAATTTGCGCATCAGTTTCCATGCACATATGGTGTGTACGAGCCCTCAACAATTTAGAACCAGGATCAGGAAATCTTTCAACTAATTTTTACCATATTCTGTATATCAACAATATTTCAAACAAATCTATTCTGTAGATAGAATGACAGTATTCTGTCACAAAAAAAATTGCCAAAAATTTACCCAGCTTAAAGCGGAGGTCCAGTCAAAATAAATAAAAAAAAAAATTAGCAGGTACAAAAACTGTAGCTGCTGACTTAAAAAAACAGACAATCACCTGTCCCTCGATCCTGCGGTGTCCTCACACTGGCCATGTTTACTGGCCGTCCTGTGCCCAGCTCTAAAGCATCTCCCTGTTCTGTATACATATGGAAAATCTTATCACAAATATAAAAATTAATACAAATACAATAAGTTTAAAACAAATGAGTGATTAACTTTTTTTTTTTTTAATAACAAACAGTGACATACTTTTGCTTTTTGGTGAATATTGTGGGAAGGCTTCCTCCACATCAAATGTACAATTCCTTCCGGCTTGTTTTACTACCCACCAAGATGACGGTGGTGCAGACACTCTTTTGGGTCTTGAGGAGATGCTCTCGTTCTGGTCATCAACATCAGCCTGCAAATATTTCTGCAAAACTAACCTGTCTACCTCAGTAGATCTTGATTTTTTCTCTTTATCTGGAAAAGTAAAAAAAAAGTACCATCTTAGGGTTCATTCACTCATGTGTCAATACCCTGTGTTTATGCAACATTTATTCCACATTTTTAAAGCCTCAGAGCCACCCTCAATGCCTGCCATGAATATTATAATGGCACCACACAGTGCTGTTCACACAGGAGCTGTACAGTGCCTTGAAAAAGTATTCATACCCCTTGACATTTTCCACGTTTTGACATGTTAAAACCAGAAGCATAAATGTATTTTATTGGGATTTTATGTGATAGATCAACACAAAGCGGCAAATAATTTTGAAGTGGAAGGAAAACGAGAAATGGTTTTCAAATTTTTTACAAATAAATTTCTGAAAAGTGTGGCGTGTATTTGTATTCAGCCCCCTTTACGCTGATACCCCTAACTAAAATCTGGTAGAACCAATTGCCTTCAGAAGTCACTTAATTAGTAAATAGAGTCAACCTATCTGGAATTTAAACTCAGTATAAATACAGCTGTTCTGTACAAACCACAGAGGTTTGTTAGAGAACAGTGGTGAACAAACAGAACCATGAAGGCCAAAAGGAACACACCAGACAGGTCAGGGATAAAGTTGTTTAGAACTTTAAAGCAAAGTTAGATTAAAAAATATCCCAAGCTCTAAACATCTCACGGAGCACTGTACAAAAATGGTATGGCAGTATGGCACAACTGCAAACCTACCAAGACATGGCCTTTTACCAAAACTGACATGGTAACTCTGGAGGAGCTGCACAGATCCACAGCTCAGGTGGGAGAATCTGTCCACAAGACATAGTCATGCAGTCTACAAATCTAGCCTTTATGGAAGAGTGGCAATAAGAAAGCCATTGTTGAAAGAAAGCCATAAGAAGTCCCGTTTGCAAGAAGCCATGTGGGGAACACAGCAAACATGCAGAAGAAGGTGTTCTGGTCACATAAAAGCAAAACGCTATGTGTGGCAGAAAACTAACAGTGCCCATCACCCTGAACACACCATCCCCAACATGAAACATGGTGGGGACAGCATCATGCTGTGGGGATGCTTTTCTTCAGCAGTGACAGGGAAGCTGGCCAGAGTTGATGGGAAGATGTATATAGCCAATCTTAGAAAAAAACCTGTTAGTCTGTAAAAGACTTGAAACTGGGTGGAGGTTCACCTTCCAGCAGAACAACGACCCTAATCATACAGCCAGAGCTACAATGGAATGGTTTAGATCAAAGCATATTCATGTGTTAGAATGGCCCAGTCACAGTCAGACCTAAATCTTGAGTTATTTTGCAAAGAAGATCGGCAAAAATTTCACTCTCTAGATGTGCAAAGCTGGTAGAGACATCCCCAAAAAGACTTCCAGCTGTAATTGCAGCGAAAGGTAGTTCTACAAAGTATTGGTGGGGGGGATTGGTACTGAATACAAATGCTTGCCACACTTTTCACATGTTTATTTGTAAAGTTTTGAAACCATGCATCATTTTCCTTTCACTTCACAATTATGTGCCACTTTGTGTTGGTCTATCACATAAAATCCAAATAAAATACATTTTCAATTTTGGTTGTAACATGACAAAATATGGTAAGTTTCAAGGGGTATGAATTCTTTTTTAAAGGCACTGTAGTGTTGTGTCGTATTACAAAACTAAGCAGCGTGTCGCCTTCATGAGGCATCAAAGCTTAACAGCCGCCCCCACTGATTTCAGTGGTAATGCTCTGTAACCAAACCTTAACAGTACCTAGAACATTTATGGAGTGTTAGTGAAGCATTTATAAAGTGTTAGCTGGACACTGGGGGAGAGACAGTGGAGGTTCTGGTATCCCAGAAATAATAGGGGGAAATAATAAAGAAATAGGACAGAGCAGTTCCAGCCACTTCCTGGTTGTACAGAGCAGCCGTGTGGTAACACCATTTGCTTCTGTGCACAGGCAAAATCATCAAGCCAGCCAGCAATACTGCAAGTGCCAAGTAGGCATTGAGTATTATTGTCAGTGGTGAAGCTTTTTGTTTTGGCAAAGTTGAGTTAGACCAAAAAAAGGTGAGCTAGATCAAAGTACACGAATCCATCAATCAGAAAATTCACAAAAATGTCTTCTATCACAGAAAAACCTAGCTACAGCTCAAAGTAGATAATTTTCTCTACATCACTTTAACACGGAAGTAAAGTTCTGGTAGTAAAACGAAAAAAAAAAAAAAAAAGCCGTCCCGGCTCCCCAGCACTTCCATCTTCACGTGGACTTCCTTCCAGGTTCAGAATCTTCAGCTGCTTGAATAGCCGGGCTGCAGTGATGTCACTTCCGGAGTCACATGCAGAGCATGCCGTAAATGTGTCTGAGATGCGCATGTGCACAGAAGGGTGTCTTCTGTTAGAAAAGCCCTGCCTGTCAGCAGATTTTGCATTAGGCTTACTACCACTTAAAGCACTTCCCACCAAAAAAGGCAACACTTTTTTTCAAAGGTCTCTGAAAAAAAAATAGTCAGGGCAGAGATTTACCTCCTGATGATACTTAAGGCCAGTTACTGATGTAGGCCAGACTGGAGAAAAGGATAGCATGTATCCCACGCAGTACTTACCAAGATGGAATTGCATAATCTTGCAATGTATGTCTTCCCAGTGTGATGGTAGACTTTGCAAAAAGTCAGATTCCTGGGCATCAAGAGGGTAGAGATGAGAGAATCTAATAGGCCCTTGCCCTTCAGGACTGAGCCTTCAACAGCCATGCTGTTAAAGCCAGCAACCGAGAAGTAGGGTGATGGACCAGTCCTTGGAGCAGAAGATCTGTACATTCTGGAATGAAGAGTCCACCAGGAGTTTGAGTATGTCCAAGCACCATGTCCTACTGCGTCAGTTTGCTGGAATAAAAACCACAGAAATGCCCTCAAGCTCAATGCTGTGGAGCAGACGAGGAAGTAGCTGTGGAGGGGCTAAGGAGTATAATAGGTTGAACTGATCCCATGGAGTCACCAGTGTGTCCACTGCCAATGCCCAAGGGTTCATGGACCTGGCACCAAACCAGTTAATTTAGTTGCTGAATCTCAATGCCAGAAGATCCATATCCAGTGTTTCCCTACCCATAGCAACAGGCTTTGAACACCTCCATGTGGAATGCCCATTCCCCCAAATTAATACAGTAAGAGTTGAGATAGTCCACCTGACAACTTTCCACACCACAGATGTGGCCTGCGAACATGCAGTTCTGCCCAAGTGAGAATCAAGTCTGCTTCTGAGCAGCAAACTTTCTAGTGCTTTCTTGATGGCTGATATAGACCACTGCCATGGCATTGTCTGACTTGATTCTGATTGGATTACTTTGCAACTGACATGTAGAGCATAGAAGGTTGAACCAAATTTGAGTTCCAGATTTCTGATGGGAAGGCGAGCTTCCTCCAACAACCAAATACCTCTAACAGGCTGGAATTCATCATTAAAAGTTTACACTTCTTTAGAGTAAAGTATTTCCTTGATTCTGGCTCTGGATTAAAAATCTACCATATTAAAGAAAATTTAAGCATTGTAGGTCAGACGCAAGGAGCAGTGCAAAACAAAGTCCTTTTGTCCCACACTGCCAGAATGTTGAGTTGCAATGGTCTGAAATGAAACCTAATCCTACACGATTCTCATTTTTGATACATGTGCAGCAAACACTTTTTACATTGTGTTCTATAGACCAACATTTCAGCCAATGAGTTATCTGCATACTTACCGACAGGAGACTTATTCAGAAAATAATACAATAAATATCAACTAATCCACAATAATGTAGGTGTAATCTCTAAGAGATCTACAAATAAAAGGGTATGAGCTGGACATTCCAACATTATAGAAATCAGGGCCTGTTTGCAAAAACAAGGATTTGGGAAGGGTTTTCAAAAGGTTGTCAAAGGGATACCCAACACTGATTCATCCTCAACAGGTAAGGTCAGTTCTTTAATAAATCAGGAAACTGCTGGATTTGCCTTGGGAACAGCTCACTTTCTTGATGGAGGCCTCCTCAAAATGATATTAGAATGGTCTGTAAAACATTTGGGAGGAATAGTTTATCATTTATCCCCCTCACTGTACAGACCACTTTCAAGTAAGTGAGGGTATACTGGAAAAGTTTTCATAGTCTTGGGGCCTCTCAGTGAACCCAGACTAGTAAAAAGCACTAGTAGAAGCTACAAGCTATTCTGTTTCTAAGGATGTGGAATGCATTAAGAACCAGCATAGTATCTAAGCCTGTATGCTATGGAAGTGACTGCGGCTCCTCAGGGACAAATACGTCCATCAAGGATTGTGAAACTTTCATCAGACAGACTCCACAGCAGAGGGCTCAGAGGTTTCTACAGCAGCAGGAATGTCAGCTAATGATTCTGGAGGGGAAGGTACAAAAGACTGCTTGCAGCCTCTGCATTCAGTGTCCGTAATCAAAGCTGCAGTTCGGCCCATACATTTCAGCATGGTTTTGGAGAACTCTTACTTGCATAAAGCTGAAGAGAAGGCCACACCAGACAGACCAGACAGAGCTATGTTGGATTCCAAGGAATGTATGGACTAAAGCAAGTGACAATTATCAAGACTGTCAGAGCTGATTCACACATGTGCGGTGATTCACACATGTGCGGTGATTCACACATGTGCGGTGCGGACTAAAGCTCAGGTTTCATAGCTAACTGACACAGTAGTTGTTCAGCAGTTCATGTCAGGTTTACACCAGGTTCAGGACAGGATTAGCTCAGGATTTTAACCTGTTCATATATATGTGGTTTAGAAAAGGTTCCCTTAGAAGTCAATAGTCTGTAATCCGCACCTGAACCTGAAGGAACTGCTCACAAATCGTACATGACTTTTTCAAACCGCACTGAATGCGCACTGCCAGTGGACAGGAGCCATAGGAAGCAATGATATTTCACGTCGTGCGGATTGGAAACAGATCAAACTGCATTCAATCCACATATATGTGAAAAAGCACTCAGTGTCAAGTCAATGAGAAGAAACACTGTAGGCTGCCTGAGAACTGTTACATTGCAAGCTAGAAGCCAATGCAGCAGGATTGCTCCAAATGTGTTTAGGATTCAACATGTTGCACTAGCAGCTTACTTAAGAATACACTATAAAAACCATGGGTACCCTTTGAAATACCTACTGAAAGCAGGAGAGATTCAAATGGCTGGAGGTAACCAGGTCAATGTAGGCAGCAGCAAGGACTAACTGAGGTGGAACCACGTGTCTTTTGCAAATCAGAGCAATGGCGAAAATATACTACCTCAAAGTAAAAAAAGCAGGAAGAGACCATGGAATTTGTAGGTGTCACTCAGAACTCCATTTTTGTTGAAAGCACCTAGCAAAGGAGCTCAACGTTTACAATAAAAAGAATAGCTCCCAATGCTCACCCCATTCAACCTACTCAATATAGAATCTTCAAAGACTGCATTACACCAGTGGCTGTCCCATAACTCTGGAACTGGAAAGCTCTCTGCAACTAACACAGTTGTATTAGAAGATCAGCTCAGCAGCACATAGATAAAGCCTTGAATGAAGAAAAAATAATCTTGGGAAAGAGAAAATGGATGATAAAAATAGGTAAAGTTTTCTTACCAGAGAAAAGACATCCATCCTTTCATAACACTAGCAAAAAAAAACTGGGGCATGCTTGAAGCTATTGGGGTTTAACCAGGCTGACAATTTTTTTTAATTGCCAGTGTCCAAATCCTACTGTAAGCAGCAGTAATACTCGACTGTCTGTGAATCTTGGGTCTTTTAATGAACAACAAAGAAAACGATTTACCTATTAATGGAGATGATGAATCTCTTCCATTCTTTTGGCTCTTCCTTGAATCTGTAGCACTATTATCCATCTTCCTTGCACTGGTATAAGTAACCTATTTAAAAGGAATAATTTGATTAGAACAATGCTGTAATTGTTTTCTCGCTAATGTCTCAAAGTCCTGTTGAATTACATGTAATACATTCAAACAGACTCTCTGTCACTGGAGAAGTGGTCAAACTGCTGCACGTATAAAAAGAAGGCATGTACAGGTACCTACACAAACCTGCTACACCCTTCTAAAAACTTCCTTTTATGTCCTAATTTTAAGACCGTTCTAACAGGCTCCAGCTCTTCCAGGTAGTTTCAGTTCTTGCCACAAAGCCCTGCCCCTACACCTTTCCTATAGTCCCTTCAATATAATGGGCTGGACAAAAGAAACAGGAAAGAGGTCATAAGGAATAGGCAATTTTTTGTATTAGCAGGAAATGCCAAAGTTGTGCTTATCAAAACAGCTAGGGATTCAGCTGTAACCTTAAAGCGGAGTTCCAGTTGACTTATAAAAAAAAATCAGCAGCTACAAAAACTGTAGCTGCTGACTTTTAAACTACAGACACTTACCTGTCCCTCGGTCCAGCAGTGTCCTCACCACGGCTGGTTGCACCAGCCGTCTTCTCTCCCTGGCGTCGGCATCTTCAGTGTGGGCACCCGGTTGTGACAGCTTGCGGCTTCACAACCGGGTGCCCACTGCGCATGTGCAAATAGCGCTGCGCTTTGTGAATGGTTCTGTAGCCTTCTGGGACCTCTCACGTGTCCCAGAAGACTACGGGGAGAGAGGGGGAGGACAACTTCCGTTTGCAATCGCCTTAGGCGATCGCAGCGGAGGTGGGAGCGGGTACCTGTCAAGTTTAACCGATTCCCGCCCGCAATGTACTGCGGCCTGGGTGACAGCTACAGGCAAAGTGACGTACCAGAACGTTGCTCTGGCTGTACAAACACAGGGGGGGCTGGAATGAAGATACCAGAGAATGTGACCCAGTGATCATGTGATCACTATGTGATCACAATGTAAGCAAAGCTGTTATGAATCAATCTCATTCATAACAGCTGCTTCTCCTCCTAGTGAGCTGTGATTGTCCCACAGCTGTCACATGGGCCAATCACAGCACCCTGTACCATGTGAACAGCTCCAGCCAATCACAGACCACTATCTTAAGCTGTCAAAAACGTAACTCATTCATAACAGTTCATGAATGAGTTAGGTTCATGACAGCAAGCTTTGCATAGCAGGAGAAATGATCTTCATTTCTCCTGCAAAGCAAAGTGAAAAAATAAAAATAAACAATCCCTGATCCCCCCCCCCCCCCACAGTAGTACAATGTTACTATGGTAACATTGTACTAGTCTGATAAAAGTATTGTTTTTTTTTTTTTTTTTTTAACTACTTGCCAACCGCTTAACTGCATTTTGCGGGCAAGCAGTAGCTCTTGGCAACGCGACACAATCTTGCGTCGCTTCATATTTTGGGGTGTGAACGCACTTGCGCCCCCCCGCCCCAGTCGGTCCAGGGAGAGAAGAGAGAACACCGCACCGAGTAATAGCACTACATTTTTTACACACACACAAACAGAACTATACTAGTGCCTCCTTTGTATAGTGTCCCCAAATATGCAGTTAGCAGGATCGGCCACGTTCGCTGCCAGCACTAGCATTTATCCCCTCCTCTGTTTTTCACTGAAGATTTGTACCAATTGATTGTGGGCCAAGGCAATTTATACGCACAACAATACGTGGCTGCCTTCCCAAATTCAGCTCTCGCCAGACAATTCACATTGAAACTTATGACAGTTTCTGAATTTAAAACGGTTTTGGGCCTAACTCTCAACATTACATTACATTCTCATAATATAATTCATTATATGAACCCAGCATTACAGAAAAGAACGAACTGCGGTCATATTGGTCCACAGACCCAAGTCATCATATGCCCGCGTTCTCTGCTGTTACATACAGTGAAGGAAATAAGTATTTGATCCCCTGCTGATTTTGAATGTTGGCCCACTCACAAAGAAATGGCATTGTAAATGGGTCGTGGATGGGTGTTCCAGCATGACAATGACCCAAAACACACGGCCAAGGAAACAAAGGAATGGCTCATGTGCGTGTAAAGGCAGGCATCCCAATACTTGAGCAGGATGCAAAGCAACAGCAACCAATTAATGCAGCAGTATGGAAAACCACACACACCTGGTACTAGAACAGGATGCTGGAAGGAAGACAGTGGTATTGGGGTGTAGGGGGACGCAGAGGAGAGGAGTGGGAATGGAAGGGAGGAATTTCAGCACTAATCAACACTGGAGGAGGATGTAGGTACTGCAGATGTGATAAGTGTTGGATGAGGAGTGCAGTAGAGCTGCAGAAGTGACCACTGGTGGAGGGCCTGTGCAGAGATGAGCAGTTGTGAGTGAGCAGTGCAGAGGTAAACAGTGGTGGTGGAGGAGAGCAGTAAATAAACAACAGCAGAAACAAGAGATGGACACGAAACTCAGAAGTGAGAAGTAGACAATTTTATAGTTAAATATATCTTTTATTCAAGGAAAAAGGTAAGCACAAATACCAGCAGTGCAAAAGACGCCCATAAAGGCAAAGGACTACAAAACATGTGAGCAAAATCAAGGACAAACAATTCTGGTACATGTAATCCATTTAAAATATGTATTTGGGCATATGTGCAGTAGTTGTAAACCAGAACACAGAGTACAAAGTTAAGAGCAGTGTACAATTTTTCCTGATTAAAAGAAACAGAGAAGTAAACAAAAGTAAAAAGAGTAGAGAGAGATAAGGAGGAGGGAGTGGGAAGGGGATGTGGGGACCACGCAGACAACTAGCCTAAACAAACTAAAAAAAGGAAACAGGGAGGATAAATAGAACCAGGCCACTAGGAGGAAAACAATTGCCCCACTCTGGGATACTATACCTCATGGTGCATCCGTGCCAGGGAGGCAGAGGAAGAGTACATGACCCAAGCTCTCCACAAGGTAAGACATTTTTCCATTGCCTCTCACTCCTGAGCTAGGAGCTCCTCCATTCTCAAAATATAATTCATTATATGAACCCAGCAAAGGAGGAGAGGTGTATGGGAGGTCTTCCAGAAAGCAGGTATGAGCTGCCCGCCATCCTAAAGAAAAAAAACAAAGACCTGCCTTCTGACTTCACCAGGCAAATACGTAATGCGGCTGAGGTGAGAGAACCGGTAGAGACTTGTAAGAACGTTCACAGCCCCAAAAAAGGGCACAAAGCTCATATGGGGGCATCACATTCTTGATCTTGGTGGAAGGACACGCAAACCAGTCCGGTAGACGAGCCCCCCCTCCCCCCTCCGGCAGGCTTGGGTAAAAGAAGTAGACCATTTTAAAAACCATTGTGCTAAGGGATAATGTAAATGTGTCGGTGTCTGTTAGGATTTTATTAGGCTCAGTAATTAAGAGTCAGGTACTATTGTTGAGTTGTATTACCATGCATTATGCAACATGTTAAGTTAAAATGGCCTATTCATTTCAAAGCTGCACCAAAAAAGTTGCATGTACAATTCCTTGAACAGAGCAGACTACAAAACTCATCCGTTGGCAAACTGTACTGGGGTGCAATTCAGACACTTCTGCTATGTAGGCTCAGGTTCTAGTTAAAGTAGAAGAAAAGCCTAACTCTAACCATTCCTACTGCCCTCCTCTTACATATCCTGCACACCCTTTATAAAAAAGATTTGTGTATTTTTTTAATCAGGTCCTATTCAGTCATGTGATCTAGCAGCTCCAGTTCCCCTGCATCAGTGAGCGACTGCTGCAGGGGAGAAGTGAACATGCCGACAACAGCTGGGCCATGGGAAGCTATGAGTGAGGTAATGGCTCCCAGAATTCACAGCTATGGTCAAGTGCTCCCTTACACAGCCCTTCCCACTGTCAATGCAATCTGGCTACACCCAACATTCACTGTGGTATGCATAGAACACCACATCAATTTTCTCATTGGAGTACCCAGGGGTGCCTTTTCAGTTGTTTATTGACACTGGTATAACATTCAGAAACCTATTCTGCATTTTGAATAAAAACTATGGTTTTAAGACCAATACTTGAATGGGAAAAAAATACATTTAGTGTGTTTTTGTTTCTTATAATTACATGGTCATAGTTATTTGCCTTTGTATAGCATTGTTAACATTCTTATAATACCGGTAATTCTCTTCTTGGGTTACAGTGCAGTAAAAATTTTGGTCCTCAAGTAAAAAAGTTTAACAACCCCCTGCCATAAAGGTCTGTTTTCCCACAAGTGAACAATTAGAGAAGAGCAGTCACTTACGTTAAGCACCTCATGTGGAACATTCTTTTCCTTTTTTTTATTCTTTTTGCTATCAATAGGATTTTTTACAGTTTTCTTGTTGCAACTTTTAGAACCATTTTCAAAATCTGTAATATCATGAATAACGAATTCATCTTCATCCACCACAGGAAGGTCAGTAAAGTCAGTGACGTCAAACCTATCACAATAATAAGGACATATGAATTTATTTTTTTTTCAAATCGTGAAGAACATACAAACCTATGTATGTGTTACTAAGAAAGCACACAAAGAGGTTAAAAGTTCTACATATACATATTCTCTGACAAATTACCACTTGTGGTGCAGAATACAGGTGAAATTCGAAAAATTAGAACATCGTGCAAAAGTTCATTGAATTCAGTAAGGCAACTTAAAAAGGTGAAACTAATATATGAGGGAGACTCATTACATGCAAAGCAAGATAGTTCAAGCTGTGATTTGTCATAATTGTGATGATTATGGCTTACAGCTCATGAAAACCCCAAATCCACAATCTCAGAAAATTAGAATATTACATGCAATCAATAAAACAAGGATTGTACATAGAACAATATCGGACCTCTGAAAAGTATAAGCATGCATATGTACTCAGTACTTGGTTTGGGCCCCTTTTGCAGCAATTACTGCCTCAATGCGGTGTGGCATGGAAGCTATCAGTCTGTGGCACTGCTGAGGTTTTATGGAAGACCAGGATGCTTCAATAGCGGCCTTCAGCTCTTCTGCATTGTTCGGTCTCATGTCTCTCATCTTTCTCTTGGCAATGCCCCATAGATTCTCTATGGGGTTCAGGTCAGGCGAGTTTGCTGGCCAATCAAGCACAGTAATCCCACGGTCTTTGAACCAAGTTTTGGTGCTTTTGGCAGTGTGGGCAGGTGCCAAGTCCTGCTGGAAAATGAAGTTAGCATCCCCATAAAGCTAGTCTGCGGAAGGAAGCATGAAGTGCTCCAAATTCTCCTGGTAGATAGCTGCGTTGACCCTGGACTTAATGAAGCACAGTGGACCAACACCAGCAGATGACATGGCTCCCCAAATCAACACAGACTGTGGAAACTTCACACTGGACTTCAAGCTTCTTGCAGTGTGTGCCTCTCCATTCTTCCTCCATACTCTGGGTCCTTGGTTTCCAAATGAGATGCAAAAGTTGCTCTCATCAGAAAACAGGACTTTGGACCACTGAGCAACAGATCAGGTCTGTTTTTCTTTAGCCCAGGTAAGGCGCTTCTGACGTTGTTTGTTGTCCAGGAGCGGCTTGACAAGAGGAATACGACATTTGAAGCCCATGTGCAGGATCCGTCTGTGTGTGGTGGCTCTTGATGCACTGACTCCAGCCTCAGTCCACTCCTTGTGAAAGTCCCCAACACTTTTGAATGGCCTTTTCCTGACAATCCTCTCCAGGCTGCGGTCATCCCTGCTGCTTGTGCTCCTTTTTCTTCCACACGTTTCCCTTCCACATAACTTTCTATTAATGTGCTTTGATACAGCACGTTGGGAACATCCAACTTCTTTTGCAATTGCCTTTTGAGGCTTTCCCTCCTTATGGAGGGTGTCAATGATGGTTTTCAGCACAACTGTCAGGTCAGCAGTCTTTCCCATGATTGTGATTCCTACTGAACCAGACTGAGAGACCATTTAAAGGCTCAGGAACCCTTTGCAGGTATTATGGCTTAATTAGCTGATTAGAGTGGGACACTTTGAGCCTAGAATATTGTACCTTTTCACAATATTCTAATTTTCTGAGATTGTGGATTTGGGGTTTTCATGAGCTGTAAGCCATAATCATCACAATTATGACAAATCACGGCTTGAACTATCTTGCTTTGCATGTAATGAGTCTCTCTCATATATTAGTTTCACCTTTTAAGTTGCATTACTGAAATAAATGAATTTTTGCACGATATTCTAATTTTTTGAGTTTCACCTGTATGTAATCCAATTAGCTATAACAGATAAATGCACAAGCAGTGTGGTTACCCTACTGCAATAGCACAAAAAAGCTCTGTGTCAGACTATACATGCAGTCAGCATATCCATCTATCATAAAAGGTTCTGTGTTCAGTGTTATGACCAGGAGGTGGATGTACAGTAGATTCTGCATTTGGGGTTAAGAATGAAGGGCTGATGTTTCTCATACAAAGAAATTGGGGGGTGGTTCCGATACTGTCGGGTATACTGCTGCCTACATGAGGATTGAACACTGGCAAATAAAACAACTGCAGCCCAGGATATTCCCTCCTCTACCAAAAAAGGTACTGCTTGAGGCAAACTGAGACGAGAGCATGAATCAAACACAGAGGGGTATGACCTGTGTCCCTCATTAGACTCCAAGAAACTGATATTACAGTGAGTATAAAACTCCCACTTTCTCATTCTTGTCCACTGAAGGACACAGGTATTCAAATAATGTTGGGACATCCAAAAGCAGTCCAACAAGGTGGTCAGCTCAGCAACAACCACAAACAGGCCTAACAAAAGGACAGTCTGTGGCCCACAAGCCACCTAAAGGACCAATATTTGAATCTGATATCGGCTGATTGTCCTTAATCAACCTGATTGCACCAAAGCATGTAGAACAGCAACAACCTTCTGTGTAGAGAAGAAAGGCCCACAAAATGATGTGGTCTAGAAGAAACAGGTCACGAGGGGGAACATTAACAAAAAAGGGTACTTGTCAGTCTAAGTGGGAAAGCCTTAAGCCCAGTAAACCTGACCCCTATGATCAATGACTAGAACTTCCATGTCTAAGAGACTGTCTGGCTAGACAACTAACCACGCTAAGCTTCAGGGAAAGCCTGAATTTTCTAGAAAAACCACAGTCTAAAAAGGGGTCTGAAGTGACTCCTGAGACCGGAGAACTCCGGAATATTGATCCCACAAGTCATCAATGCTGATGAGTGCATGAAAGCACGCCCACAAAGGTAGGCAGGAGATAAAAATTAGACCTCAACCACTTGCCGACCGCATTATACTACAGAATGGTGGCTTGTACAGGCACAATCACGTACCTGTACATTGCCACTTTCTTCCCCCGGTAACCCGCGCTGTCATTGGCTGCAGCCCAAGTTGGTCAGCAAGTCCTGGCCAATGATTTTGGCCAGGACCCTGCAAATCAGCTGCAGCCAATGTCACACAGGGTCTAAAGCCTGCCACAGATGGATCAGAATTCAGCCAGTTCAGCAGGAACTGGACACATTTTAATCCATCTATGGGCAGACTGGTTGTACTGAATTTGATCCACTGACAAACTTCAACACAATCAGCCTGCTAGATTTTTTTTCGCTCCGTTATAGTCAGCGGCTATATCCAGCAGCAGTGATGATTGTATTCTGATGGCTAGGAAACCTTTCCGCTGTCAGAATACAATAGCTAGTGTTGATGTGGGAATTGAATAGCTTTTGTTCCTCCAATCTCTTATCCAGGTCCAGAATAATAATACAAAAAACTGAGTGGCGCATGAAATCAATGTCTATTACCACATGAATCAGTTTATAAAGTCTATAACATTTTGTAGGTGTTCCATCTGGGAGGAGGCAAGGAATCCTGCAGCTCCTCGAGCAAAGCAGGGTAGATCTTCACTGGTAGCCAGACACAAAAGAAGGATACAGGATGCAGTTGTGATAAAACTGATGATTTTAATAAAAACAATATCTTTACACTTACAGTGTAACTGACGTCACAGTGTGTGAATAGGATCCCCAGTACAGTGTTAACAGGGCAAACCAGACACAAGGGAGGAAAGGATACAGCCGCTCTAAGCTTCCTGAGGTTGTCAAGCTGGAATTGCTGGCACTGGTACACTGAGCCAGCTCCAGAAAGGATAGGTGCTGTTTCAGCTGTAGCAATCTATGTCAGCAAACTGCTTCCTGAGCTACTGCTAGACTGAATAGGCAATGTGTTTTGAGCCTACGCCACTTTCTCAAGCCTAATGGTGAAATTGACAGGGGAAATTAAACGGCGTCAAAGAAAGGCGCTACAGGGTACGTGAAGTCAAAGTCATACTTCGTACTCTTAAAATCACATACGCGTGGATCATTTTTCACATGCTGTATATAAAACTGGGCATCTGTAAACCCTATGCACAGAACTGGAAAAAAATTTTTAATAATTAAAAATTGGATCTATAGAGTGGAATACAAAATGGGGAATAAAAACTATATTTCTCAGCTGTCACTAGTATACACACTTTGGCCAGTAAAACAATATTATCACACAAAAAGAAACGCTATAATAATGAACAGATAAATGTAAATTTACGACAAATACATACAGTAACCACAGTCGATGTATGAATGAGTAAATATTTAAAAAACTTTATTAAAAAAGGAATGAAAAAAACTACTAAAAAGTTCTAAAATTTTACGTTACATTTTCTATTCCCTCATGTAACTCCACTCCAGAAGTGCCACAAGCTACAGTATGTCACCGTGATACCTTTTGGATTTTCACATTAAAAACAAAAGTTCATGTGGGTCTGAATGAAGGATTAGATGTAAGCTCTATGCTATAGTAAGTAAGCACTAATCAGTTTAAGGCTGAGGGTAGTTTTATGGATTGGTATTTATATACCATTTTATATTTTTGCTAATATGTGTGTGGTAAGGTAGCATGTATGGTGGATATCAGGCAACTCGGATGCTAAGCAAAAGATCAACATGGGGAACGGGAATGCTCTATAAAAGGAGAGATATCAGCAGACATCAGTCCTAATCAGATGTGCTGCGCATATACTGCATACATTTAGCAAGCAGTTTTCCAGTCAATCTGGATAGCGGATATGTGGAGACCAGATCAAGCAGCAATAGTGAGGAATGTTGACTGATGTCAATGAAAGAAGAGTTAAAAAAACTCTTTTGGTCAGAGATATCCATTTTCCTGAGAAACTAGCAAAAAATGGATGCAGGCTGGGTAGAGAAGGTTATTCTGGACTGGCCTACAAATTTTGTTTCATGTGGGCAGCAAGAGGAACCAACAGCATCTGCATTTGTGTCCCTTAATGGACAAGAAAAAAATAAAATAAAGCATTTCCTCTACGATCAAGGTAAAGCGGTATTAACCCCCAAATCAATTATGCAATATTATGCAGCTTCCCAATCTTTAGATGTGGTGGCTGTATTCATTTTCTTTTTTTTTTTAGGATTTTTTCCCCTTTGTTTTCACCTGGTGATCTGGCCAGTACCATATCTCTATAGAAAGACATCACTCTGGATGAATGAGAACAGGGGGCACAATAGATGGCAGCATTGTCAGTTTGGGGGCAGGTGAGTGTTAGATGCACTATCAGATTTAAATACAGTAACACACTGAAGCTGAACTTCTGCTAATACTTTAGAATCAGTTACAGCAAACAGTTTTTTTTCCTTTTGTGATTTTACATTTAAAAGCTAATAATTTTAGGCACCCCTTCCAGTGTTAAACGTTTATCTCATCACTGAAAATGCAAGAGAGCTAGCTCTGGCTGGATAAAAGCCTAAAAACGGAAACTAATGCAGCCATCACATTTAAGAATTGGTACGCTACAAAGTAGCAAATGTTTGATTTTGGGTTTAATACTGCTTTAAGGCAACTGTATGAAAAAAATGGTAGCTTACTATATCTTACTGTTACCACAATTATTTGGGTGTACAAATGCTTTGAATCTGTGTGTTACTGCATAATATTGAATAGAGAAAGATTGCTCATCCTAAGTGAACTAAAATAAAAAAAAAAGCACAGCTGTTTCATATAAAACTCTTCCGCATTAAGGAAAAAGAACAACTAGGTAGAGGCCACTAAACAACATTTTGGGGCTCGGATGGCCTAAGGACTAGTAAATGTAATGCTGCCACTATGAGGTGAATGGACACTAACCCAAAAAAAAAAAAAAAGGCAGGAATCCCCACCCATTCATAACCCTTTTCAGTTCAAGCAAGCCTAGGTTTTGTAGCAAGCAATGAGGAGGAAGAACACAAGCATGAAGGGAGGGATTCTGTGTCCTGTGATGTATCCCAAGAAAAGAATTTCACAGGTAAACCTGTTTTTATTTATTTATTTACTTTGATGCGGATTTTATAGACATTATACAGGACTATTTGGGACATCCAAAGCACTGAACATGAAGGGCAGACAACACAGCAACAAGGTGAACATGTCCAAAACCCTGTAACAGGGGATCCCACTACATAGTCGCCAGCAAGACTTTTTACTGCAGTTGGTCAAGGCATAAACATCTACTTGGTAGAACTTAGTAAACGTGTGAAGAGAGGACCAGGGGGCAGCCTTACAAACTTGAACAAAAGCATGATGCTGAATTAAGTGACACTCCTGGTGGAATGGGCATTAACTGGAAAAGGATGAACCGTGCCCTTGATACTACAGGGAAATGAGTTGACAAATCCACCTAGAAAAAGGAGAATGAGAAGCAGGCTGACCTTTGCAAGGACCCTCTGGCAGAAGAAACAGGGAAACAAATGTGTATACATAACGAATCTGGCCCATTTTAAATATAAGGCAAATGTGAAACTGCAGCTTACGAAAAGTGCTCTATCTGCTCTAGTACAATAAACCAAAACAGTGCAACAATCAATAATAAATACAGTTAGGTCCATATATATTTGGACACAAGCACAATTTGTTTTTTTTTTATTTTTTTAGGTATTTACCAAAACATGGATATGGGCTGAAAGCGCACACTTTCAGGTTTAATTTGAGGATATGTACAGTTGTGTTCAAAATAATAGCAGTCAGACATCACTAACCTGATCAATCACTGTTTTTGGTAGAAATGATATTTCTACATGGCAAATAATTTACTAGCAGGTGTAGTAGAGTAATAGAAATCCAACAGACCCAACAGTCATGACACTCATGCTGCTGATTCTGTGTAACTGAATCCCTAATTGAAAGGGGCATGTTCAAAATAATAGCAGTGTGGAGTTCTATTAGTGAGGTCATTCATTCTATGAAAAACAAGTGGCATTTATTGCCCTTATTTAAGGAAGGCAGGCAGCAAATGTTGTAAATGCAGGTTATAGGGCATTTCTCTCTGAAATTCTGAGGAAAATGGGTTGTTCCAGACATTGTTCAGAACAACAGCGTACCTTGATTGAAATGTTGATTAGAGAGGGGAAAACATATAAATGAAGTGCAGAAAATGATAGGCTGCTCAGCTAAAATGATCGCAAATGCTTTAAAATGGCAACCAAAACCTGAAAGACGTGGAAGAAAGCGAAAAACTACAATTTAAATGGATAGAATAGCTAAAATGGCAAGGACTCAGCCAACAATCAGCTCCAGGAAGATCAAAGAAGGTCTAAAGTTACCTGTGAGTACTGTTACAATTAGAAGACGCCTATGTGAAGCCAAGCTATCTGCAAGAAGCCCCCGCAAAGTCCCACTGTTGAAAAAAAAGACGTGCTGAAGAGGTTACAATTTGCCAAAGAGCACATTGACTGGCCTAAAGAGAAATGCTGCAACATTTTGTGGACTGATGAAAGTAAGATTGTTCTTTTTGGGTCTAGTGGCTGGAGACAGTTTGTCAGACGACCCCCACACACTGAATTCAAGCCACAGTACACTGTGAAGACAGTGAAGCATGGTTGCGCAAGCATCATGATATGCGGATGTTTCTCATACTACGGTGTTGGGACTATTTATCGCATACCAGGGATCATGGATCAGTTTGAATACTTGAAGAGGTCATGCTACCTTATGCTGAAGAGGAAATGCCCTTGAAATGGGTGTTCCAACAAGACATCGACCCAAACACACCAGTAAACGTGCAACATCTTGGTTCCAGACAAACAAGATTGACGTTATGGAGTGGCCAGCCCAATCCCCGGATCTTAATCCAATAGAAAATTTGTGGGGTGACATCAAAAATGCAGTGTCTGAGGCAAAACCAAGAAATAGAGAAGAACTGTGGAATGTAGTCCAATCATCCTGGGCTGGAATACCTGTTCACAGGTGCCAGAATTTGGTTGACTCCATGCAACACAGATGTACAGCAGTTCTCAGAAACAGTGCTTATACAACTAAATATTCATTAAGTGATTCCAAGGAAAGCAAAATCTTCAAACATTTTTCAGTTTATATAGTGAATGTTTGAGTTTGTAAAGAATACAAACACTGCTATTTTTTTGAACAGTCTAATATTCACTTTTCTTCAATTTTTTTTTAGAGGAACAACACAAATTTGATATATTTTTCTTCATGTTTTGATTTGGAATAGAACGTGTAGTGTTCCCAATGCATTTGTGAGTATGGAAATAAAAGCTATTAGAAGGATTTTGAGCTTTATTCACTTTTTTTCAACACACTGCTATTATTTTGAACACAACTGTACATCCAAATTGGAGGAAGGGTTTAGGAATTACAGCTCTTAAGAGTAGACATCCCCCCTTTTTCAAGGGACCAAAAGTAATTGGACAATTGCATCAAAAGCTGTTTCATGGCCAGGTGTAGGCTACTCCTTCGCTATTTCTTCAATTAAGCAGGTAAAAGGTCTGGATTGGATTCTAAGTGTGGTATGTGCATTTGGAATTTATTGCTGTGAACCTACATCATGTGTTCACAGGAGTTGACCATGCAAGTGAAACAGGACATTTTAAAGCTTCAAAAACAAAACAAATCCGTCAGAGAGATAGCAGCAACATTAGGAGTGGCCAAATCAACTATTTGGTACATTCTGAGGAAAGAAGAACGCACTGGTGAGCTCAGCAACATAAAAAAAGCATGGACGTCCAAAGAAGACAACAGTGCTGGATGATCGCAGGATCCTCTCTATGGTAAAGAAAAACCCATTCACAACATCCAAACAAGTGAAGGACACTCTCCAGGAGGTGGGAGTATCATTGTCAAAGTCTACAATCAAGAGAAGACTTCACAAGAGCAATTACAGAAGGTTCACCACAAAAGTGCAAACTATTCATAAACCTGAAGAATAGAAAAGCCAGATTAGACTTTGCCAAAAAACATCTAAAAAAAGCCAGACCAGTTCTGGAAAAGCATTATTTGGACGGATTAAACAAAGACTATCTGTACCAGAATGACAGGAAGAAAAAAGTCTGGAGAAGGCTTGGAACAGCTCATGATCCAAAGCACACAACGTCATCTGCAAAACATGGTGGAGGTAGTGTGATGGCATGGGCATGCATGGCTTCCAGTGGCACTGGGTCACTGGTGTTTATTGATGATGTGACAGAAGACAGAAGCAGCCGGATGAATTCTACAGTGAACAGCTCATGATCCAAAGCACACAACGTCATCTGCAAAACATGGTGGAGGTAGTGTGATGGCATGGGCATGCATGGCTTCCAGTGGCACTGGGTCACTGGTGTTTATTGATGATGTGACAGAAGACAGAAGCAGCCGGATGAATTCTACAGTGTTTAGAGATCTACTGTCAGCCCAGATTCAGCCAAATGCAGCAAAGTTGATTGGACGGAGCTTCACAGTACAGATGGACAATGATCCAAAACACACTGCAAAAGCAACCCAGGAGCTTTTGAAGGAAAAGAAGTGGAATATTCTGCAATGGCCAAGTCAATCACCTGAGCTCAACCCAATTGAGCATGCATTTCACTTGCTGAAAGCAAAACTAAAGGCAGAAAGACCCACAAAGAACAACTGAAGACAGCTGAAGTTGGAGCCTGGCAAAGCATCAGAAAGGAGGAAACCCAGTCTTTGGTAATGTCCATGGGATCCAGACTTCAGGCAGTCATGGTCAGTAAAGGATTCTCAACAAAATATTAAAAATTAACATTTTATTTATGATTATATTCATTTGTCCAATTACATTTTAGCCCCTGAAAATGGAGGGGCTGTGTATAAAAATGGTTGTAGTTCCCAAATTTGTACATGATATTTATGTTCAAAATTAGCATACGAGGATTCCAACACATCAGCGTTATAAAAGTTAGTGAAGCGTACACAGACAGACCAGGTCGGTGATTAGCAGAATTCAGAAACAGATGCCTGATGTTGGAACGCCTAGGAGGCACTAACTGTCCTGGTGTAGTGCGTCATAACAGGAAAGGGAGGCACCTGCCCCTTAATAGCATATGCCTGCACAACCACCTACTCTTGTAGGTGGGGCTATAAAACCCTGTTTGGTCATGGATTAAGAAGAGAGGCTGTGTCTTCACCTAGCCATATTTGAGGAACTCCAGATGTTGTTTGGGCATCCATGTTCAATGCAAAGCTGGACCGGTTTATCTCTAGAACCAAGGAAGAGAAATTATATCTTTTAAAAGATATAAAACAGTGCCCATAAATCATCCTGCGGCCTGCTGGCCTTCTGCATAAGGCCCACAGGCTGTTGGGAACCATAGCAAAGTGGCAGCGGAGTAACAGACCCTGGAATACTCTATGTGCTCCAGCATTCAGCACTGAAAGAGAAACTGTACTGTGGGAGGAGTTATCTTCACCCACAGTACAAGTGAATTCCAGGCCTGGGGAGTGGCGTGAAAGCATGTGAGCAGGAAAGGGGGAGGGGAGTAAACTTTTATTGCCATGGTCAGCAAAGAAGGTGGGAGGGAAGAATTTATCGGGAGGTTAACTTTCAATGCCATGATCAGAAATGTGGAGTTAATTTTCACTGCCACTGACCACTAATGCAGGGGGGCTTAAATTTCACTGTCAGTAACCACCAATGTGGGGGGGTTACATTTCACTACCAGTGACCACCAATGTGAGGGAGGGGGAAGTAGAAAGACCAGTGTAGGAAAGCCAGCCGAAGTGAAGTTATATGATATTGATCAGCAAAATCTGATTCTCCAACAGCCTTGTTTAGGCTCGTTCTCCAGAACACATCCTCAGCCCAACAGGCTGGCATCTGTTATAAGAGGAAGTAACTGTGGGGGATAGACTGGTAGGAAGAGTAGAAGAAGATTCCATTATTAGCTGAGGGCAGGATAGGTTTCCCTGAAGAGATAGGTTTTCAGAGATCGCCTAAAAGTGAGCAGAGGAGGCGATAGTCTGATAAATTGGGGTAGAGAATTCTAGAGGATGGGGGAAGCTCTGGAGAAGTCCTGGAGACGAGCATGGGAGGAGGAGACAAGAGAGCAGGAGGTCATGGGAGGAGCGGAGAGTACAGTTTGGGTGATATTTGGAGACAAGACTACTGATGTAATTTGAGGCACAGTTATAAATGGCTTTATATGTTATTGTAATGTTTTGAATTTTATCCGTTGGGCAATGTCAAGCCAGTGGAGGGATTGGCAGAGAGGGGTGGCTGATACAGAATGGTTAGTAAGGTGGATGAGTCTGAAAGCAGCATTCATGATAGACTGAAGAGGGGATAGCCTGCGATGAGGTAGGCCAATGAGGAGGGAGTTACAATAGTTAAGGCGAGAGATAACAAGGGAGTGAATAAGTTGCTTAGTAGTTTCCGAGGTTAAGAACGGGCGTATCTGTGGAGATGGAGGTGAAGTCTACAAGATTTGGACAGCGATTGGATTTGGGGCTGAAAGGACAGATGGGAGTCTAGAGTTACACCTAGCACCCTGGCATGAGGTTTTTAACGCTTCTCAAACGCCTATGAAAATGATGCACATGGCAGCACACACTGCTCTTCACACTGAAGCGTTAGCGTTGCGTCAAACTTTTTGCCTCATGTCAAGTCAGGAGGAATTGAAACCTTTCAATGCCTCCCATTTGAGTCTATGGTGATGCTCCTCAAATGCTTGGCAGGTGTTTGCGGGGTGTTAATACCATTAAGTTCATTATAGGCATTTGTGGTGCGGTTTTAATGCTGGTAAAACGCCTCAAAACCACGCATAGGTCATTTGGGGATCATTTTTATTGCTTGTAAAAACTAATTAAATGCCTGTCTAATGCTATAGGGATGTTTGGGAAGAAGTCAAGTGTGAACAAGCCCTTACAGAGAAGCCCTTTAGATGCACTGACCAATGCTGCAAGGAAAGAATCACTCAATTCTAGGACCCTCCATAGGAAAAAATTATTTTGCCATCTCAAGCATCTGTGATGAGTCCAGAGACAGTCTCATGCTGGGGGGTAACGACATCAGGGAATCCAACTACTGTGACCTCCTGTCCCATGCTGAAAAGGTATATTTGGAAGGACCTGGATTGAAACTAAGCAAAGGACACTGCCTTGAATGAGGCTACCATCTTTCCCAGAAATCAAGGAATTTTTCAGAGTCCACCACAGCAAGACATTTTTCTGGAGGAAGGAAAAACCCAGACCCAGACGATACAGAGGGTCAAATCTAGATAGCCCAACCTCAGGGTTGGGACTAAGGCTGAACTATGCAAAATGGGAACCTATCTAAAACTGCATCACGTGAGCCAAATTGGTAGCCAGTAGGGAACTTCTCCCTCAGAAGTAAGTTGTCCGCGTCCGCATACCCAGGTTACGCAGGAACCCCAAGACCATGGTGAACACTCAGAGCTGTATACAGGCCGAACAACAGGACAATAAATGTAAAGTGACATATCTCCACCATGTATTGAAGAATCTATTAGTGAAGTGTAAAGATCAGAACATGCAGATAAGCATCTTTGATGTGCACAGATGCCAATAAATCTAGATCTAGAGGGCAAACATTGCTGCTTGGTTTTGGAACTGTGAAAAAGGTTCGCGTAAATGCCTCTAGCTTCCAGAACCAGAATGATAACTCCTTGTGAAAAAGAGCAGATCTTTTCTGTGGCTTCAAATAAAAAATTTGAAAGCATGAAACCAGGAGGAAGAAAAGCTCTGAAATTCCAGCCTGTACTCTCATGTCAATATTCAGTAGGCCCATCCGTGACTTCGCCCTGCCAAACTTCCATAAAGGCCTGCAAACCTCCTTCCACCGAGAAGTGGATTTATCTCAAGGCTTGGAGGGCTTTAGAGTCCATGGCTTCTTACAGAATTGGGTCTGGGGCTTGGGCTTGAAGCCAGAGAGTGATGAACGGAATGCTCCTTGGGACTGGATGTAGCAGGAGGTTTCTGAATCATAGGCTTTGATTTCTTTTTTTGCAGGGCAACCCACCGTCACTTTCTGGATATAATTATCCAAAGCAGGACCAAACAAATGTTCCCCTCAATAGGATAAATGTTTCACATGCTTTTTGGAGGGTAAATCTGCTAACCAACACTTCAGCCATAAATACTGGGTATGTGTACAGATAACACCCTTAAACGAGAAAGTTGTTGACATGTTGGAAATATTCCAGGTTTCTGCCAGTTTCAGTATCTCTACTATTAGAATCCGTCTCTCTCTGAGTCTATAACGGACTCACACCTAACGGCATTAGCACACAACTAAAGCCGCAACTGCTGTCTGTAATGCAACCTTAAATTAAGCTTTAAAGAAGGCCTCAAGGTGTACGTCCAAAGTGTCCTTAAATAATGGAACCTCATCCACTGGACACTTGAGGATAAGAAACTGCCGGATCCACCAAAGGCATAATATGTTTCTTAGTGAACTCACTTTCCATGGGACACTGCTGAGCACACCATTTTTGGAGGAATGAAAACCTTGTCAGGATCAGCACAGTCTGCGTACAAAACATCGCTAAAGTGAGGATGCACAGAAAAGGACTGAGGATTGTAAGGTGGACACCACAATCCAAAACCTGTAACCTCTTCTGTTAAGAGGGGTTGGAAGAAGAGGGTGAATGCTTCCATTTGCGACCAATGCAGTTCAACTCAGCCAGTATTCCAGAGAGATGGTGTTGTAAACCAACAATAGCAAATAAAAATGTTTCCCTTGACCAAAAGGTACTGAAAGAAGGAGACCCAAAAGTAGTGGAAATTCCTGATGGGTGAAGGGAGTCAGATCCACATCCCCAGGGGATACATTACTAAGGGGCCAAGTATAGGTTCCTCCCTATCCAATGAAAATATATGAGATCCCACACCTCCTAAACC
This sequence comes from Staurois parvus, assembly GCF_062004578.1. Lineage (NCBI taxonomy): Eukaryota > Metazoa > Chordata > Amphibia > Anura > Ranidae > Staurois > Staurois parvus. Next base: position 4,879,170 of record NW_028317882.1, read on the forward strand.
CCTACCTCTCTGTCATCATATAGACATGGCCTACCAATAAGTGTGAAAAGGACTCTTGCTGAAAACAGCAATACAAGTCCGTCGAGAGAGCATCCTGCTACTGCCCCATTGTCCTCACAGAGAAAACTGTTTTGTGTGGCCCCTTTAATACCTGTTGTGACTTGCAGTCCCACTATAAGAAGTGCAATGCTGTGACCTGTAGTCCAGATGTTGGTGTGACCTGTAGTCCACAATAAGGAGCGTTCTATAGCGATCTGTAGTCCCATGAAAGCAGGGAGTTTTTCCTCAGACAGCGGCTCACAAGTGGTCCAAGATGGTTGTTGCCAGCATGCCTGCCTCCACTCTTGACAAGATAGGCGGCACTGTGATGCAGACATAGTCTGAGTTGATTGTGAGTGAATACAGGGGGCAAGAAGACTGACTACACCTTTGGCACTCTGAGCCTGCCACTAAGCCCTGCCACCACAGTGTACTACAGCGCCCCAGGAGGCCCAGAAGGCTGTAACAAAACAATACACTCCAACAAAATGTGAGCCATGCGCTGTCCTCTTTTCTGCCCAGAGGGACATGTCACGAGAACTTGAACGACTTCCAGCAAAGCCTTTTCTGGCACCTTTTGTTTACATGTAACAATCAGTATGTTATGCTAGAAAATGACTTCGAACCAAACATATATTTTGTTTTATAGCAGAGGGCCTAGAAAATACATTGGTGGGTTTTTTTTATGTCACACGGTATTTGCGCAAGTTTTTAAAACGCAATTTGTTGGGGGAAAAACACTATTTTTAACATTTACATGCAAAAAAAAACACAATACATAACCCATTTTTGTAAAATATAACAGATGATGTTACACTGAGTAAATACATAGATACCAAACATGTCACACTTTAAAATTGTGCCCACCCATGCAACAGCGTCAACCTACATAAATTATACTATCCATAGGCGACGCTTTAAGCCTTTACAGGTTACCACTTTAGATTTACAGAGGAAATCTGGTGCTAGAATTACCGTTCATGATTTGATGTTCACGGCGATACCTCACGTGTGGGACGATCGCTGTTTGCATGCATGCGGGACCATTACGTGTGTTCACCTTTGACTGCAAGCACGGAGGGACGGGAACAAAGCTGCAGAAGGCGGTGAGGGGGACGTCTCCTCGCGCTGCTTATAATAACAATCCAGCGGCCAGTTACCACTCCAATTGCGATTACAAGAAAGCCGACCGTCAGCTCTGAATAATGGTACCGGGATGATGCCTGCAGCTGTAGACACCACCCCAGTAAAATGGCTCAAAGTCCAGCGACATATGGGTACATCCCTGGAGCTGAAGTGCTTAAGGGGGATACCAGCAGGTACTACTCCAGGGAACCCAACATTCCAGCTGCTGGGGGGGTTCAATCTTCACTCAACACAGTAGGCCCTATCACATAGACCTTCAGGGACTTGACTCTCCAGCTGGGGATCACTGCCCTGGACCTGTATAGCACCTTACTGGTCAGCAAGGCTATAAATTATTGCACAGGGTCCAGTCCTGACCAGCAACATCCACGCGTGTCCAGTGTGGTGTCTGGGTGCAATTCATCTAAGCATAGAAAACATTGAAGCCCCGTCTAGAAAGGTGGGTCTATGGCAACCAGGGAATTTTCTGCCTTTTTTTTAGCCAGTGTCCAATCACCTGAATACGGCAGCATAACCCTACCATAGTGGATATGAAGATACCTTATGCCCTGAGATTTATGACAGTGTCTCAATGCTTGCTGTTCCCAGAGATGTAAGTATCAGTTGGCTGAAGACCGTTGGAAGCATGATGGTGCTGATGATTCAGCATTGTGTCGGAACAGGGGCCAGAAGTGGAGCTAACGTATGTCCTACTGGAAGCCAGAAAAAAATGGTACTCGCAAATGCACAGATGTGTGATATAACATCATCACATGCACAAACTGCACTGGACCACACTTTTCACACTGCCACAGCTACATATATGGTTGCAAACCCATGGAACACTGCCAAGGGAGGGACTTTCACACTATACATATGCACAGACCAGTTCATTCTGAATGGCCATGAGGCCCAAACTTCCCCCATCAGGGAGGGCACACCCCACAGGCCTTAGGGGATCCAACTTCCTTCCAGAGGGATCACTGCTCTGAAACTGTAGAGATCTCTGCAAGAGAGGTCACCAGGTATGCTGTACATCAGAGGTTGCGGCCTACAGAACCTATAGTCGATCGGCAGACAGAGGCCCTTCCCACTCTTGCATGTGAAGTCCAGGTATAGTACCTCTTGGCCTGCTGGCAGTATTGACCAATCCGGTTAGAACCCAGTCCTGTCCCAGTAGAGGTCTAAGGGACAGGCCAAAATTTTGGTAATAGAATCCAAAAAAAAAAAATAAAATCTTCGAGACACAAGGAGGCACATCTATCATCTTCAGATGCTAGCACAAAACTGAGGCTTAGCTAAGCTGGGAGAGCTTGTGCCTGGGCAGGGATTCCCTCCTTTTTTTGCCATGCGTCCATTCACTTGAAGGTGGAAGCATAACCTAAGTAGTCATGTGTATAAAGTCCTCTGTGTTGCATCCTCTGATGTACAATTAATGTACTTTTTTCCCCCTTTGTAAAACATAACTTTTTATTTACAAAATATATATATATCATAAAAGTACAGTTCCCAAAAAATTCTTCACACATACCTTTTTATTGTAGAAGTTCTATTTGCAATTTTGATTAAATGTGATGTAAAGCTGTTTTTATCTTTACACAATTTATCTTTTGTTTTATTTGTTGTGTCATCTTTCAAGGCGAATCCTCTGTGAAAAATAAAAACCACATAAATATAATTATAATGGACAATACCTAAAGAAAGAAGTCATGTAGGAAATCTACATCATGCAGACTTTAACCTTTCACTTCCAGGCCCTGCGTTCCACTTTTAAACTCAGCTGGTTGGACCATTTGTGCAATTTTCCCATTGTTTTTTTTTATTTTTCCCCTTACAGCTTTCAGAGTTTGTAAAAGATCACATAACCCATATATTTTCTGAAAGTGCATGATCAGTAGAATAAAAAAAAGGTACTACTGATTTTTAGGGCCCCATGATATATGCGCAAACGTTTATCAAAACAATATTTTTGCTAAAAATACACTAAAATCATTATTAGCAGATACAAGCACAGCGAATTCTACAAAATTCCTGCTAAATTCCTACTAAATATAGAAGTTTAACCTGTATTGAGTTAAATAATAAATATTTGTAAATTTAAAATTGCACATTTTTGCAAAATGGTGAAAATCAAACATATGCAGAACTGTAAATAGCCAAATTTCTCTCAACATCTGGAGGTTTTCATTTTTCACTTACAGCTTTCAGAGGTTGTAAAAGACCCCTCAAACCATATATTTTATGAAAGCACGTGACCAGTAGATTGAAAAGGTGCTACTGATTTTTAGGGCCTCATATTTGCACAAATGTTTATTGAAAAATATTTTTGCTAAAGATAGACTAAAATTATTAGCAGATTTTCAAAAATGCCTGCTAGATTCCTACAAAATATAAAAGTTTAACATATTGAGTTAATAAATAACAAATATTTGTACATTTTAAATTGAGCCCATTTGCAAAATGGTGAAAATCAAAACGTACGCAAAACCGTAAAGAACCAAAGGTTTTTATTTTTTACTTACAGCTTTCAGATATTGTAAAAGACCCCTCAAACCATATATTTTATGAAAGCACGTGACCAGTAGAATGAAAAGGTGCTATGTCCATGCAGCCGCTGCATCCCAACTGACACGAATGGGACTGTCTGCACAGGAATGCACGGAACACCTGTGCATTACCCTGCAATCACTGTGTCCCAATTGACATTGATGGGACTGCCTGCATGGGGATGCACGGAACAGTTGTACATTGCTGTGCAGCTAAACACAATCTTGTTGTAGTATGCCCCACGTGAATGAAGCCCTAGGCCTTGCTTAGCCTTGCGGTTGGGGGGGCAGCAAAATGGTGCTGTTGAGCTGCATTTCTGCCATCTGCCAACCGTCCCCCTTTAAGGTGCAATAGGCAGCAGACAGGAGATGTTTACAAGCTGCGGCTGCAATGCACCACTTTGCAACCGCGGCAACATTGATTCGCTTTGTGCCCACCAAGCACTACACATTCAAGTCAATGGGGAATTGCCACAAATGCCCAGCAACTGCGTTCAATACACGTGGTTGCAGCATATTTGTCGGCCAAAATTGGGTTAAAACAGTAGCCACTGGAGCAGGAACTTTAATACGGATTAGGCTTCTGAAGCAAGCGAGACTTAAGACGCGCATCTAAATCTACTCTTAGGCTCCTTCCACACTCTTGTTCAGTGAGGAATCTGTCAGCTTATCCCCGCTAAGTAGGTAGATGGCTGGTCCGTGTATGCTCCACTTATGTAGAACAGACACAGCCCGCTGTCCTCTATGGGTGGTTGGATGTAAACGAACTGCCTGTCTGTTTACACCTGTCAGTCTTGAGGTACCCCCATCTATGGCTTGGTTCATATTACTTTGTTGCCTTTTATTCCTCTTTCCCTAATTGCAAGAATGGCCTCTAGGGGTTCTGAAGAAATGTTTATACTTTTCTGCTTTGAAATGTAGTGAATGGAAGCTGAATACCTGTACCTATCTGATGACTACTGATCCCCATATGACCCCCCCTATATCACATGGATTCTTTTTAACCTATGAATGTTTGGCTCCTTTGATGCCCCCTCCTTTATTATTATAGGTACTTATATAGCGCCGTCAATTTATGCAGCACTTTACATATATATTGTACATTCACATCAGTCCCTAACCCTCAAAGGGTGTACAATCTAAGGTCCCTAACTCACATTCATACATACACATACTAGGGCCAATTTAGACAGGGTCCAATTAACCTACCAGCATGTCTTTGGATCCATAATTACGCTGGTTTTGTTACCTTAATCACTAGCCTACAGGGCACTTATACCCCCTTCCTGCCCAGGCCAATTTCCAGCTGTCGCACTTTGAATGACAATTGCACGGTCATGCAACAGTGTACCCATATGAAATTGATATTTTTTTGAGACAGATAGAGCTTTGTTTTGGTGGTTATTATTCACCTCTGGGATTTTAATTTTTTCTTAAACCAAAAACCACTGAAAATTTTGGGGAAAAAAAACTTTTTTTTCTTAGTTTTTGTTATACAATTTTGTAAATAAGTGATTTTTATCCTTCACTGATGTGCGCTAATGAGGCTGCAGTGATGGGCACTGATAGGTGGCACTGATGGGCATTGACAGGCATCACTGATGGGCACTGAAAGGCAGCACTGATACATGACACTAATATATGGCACTGATAGGCGGCACTGACTGGCACTGATTGGCATTGATAGGTGGCACTGAAGGGTGACACTGAAAGGCAGCTCAGATGGGCACTGATATGTGGCATTGATGTGCACTGATGAGCACTAACTGCTGGCACTGATGGACACTGACAGGTAGCACTTCAGGGGCCACACTGATCATCAGTGCCCTGATGATAAGTGTACATGTCCCCTCCGCGCAAAAGCCGATTACCGGCTCTCCTCTCCTCTCGAGCTGTCAGCGTGACAGCTCGAGAGGAGAGAAATGCCGGTAACCGGCATTTCCATGTTTACATGTGATCAGCTGTGATTGGACACAGCTATTCACATGACCGAGCCGACATTTTCGGCTCTTTCCGTGATCTGCTGTCTCCGAGGGACACAGCGCACCGGCGATCGTAATCTTGCTTGTTTGTAGGTGACCAAATACTTATTTTCCACCATAATTTGCAAATAAATTCTTTCCAAATCAATCAATGCAATTGTCTGGATTTTTTTTCTCATTTTGTCTCTCATAGTTGAGGTCTACCTATGATGACAATTACAGGCATCTCTCATCTTTTTAAGTGGGAGAACTTGCACAATTGGTGGCTGACTAAATACTTTTTTGCCCAACTGTATATATATATTGGTTACATCTTTTTTCTGTAAATATTTTTATTGCCTCGTTTGACCTTTTAGTAATAAATCTTTCCTTCTGAAAGTGTTGAACTGTTTCTATAGCTCTTTATTGCAATTAACGAATTCCTGTCTCTAAAAAAAGAGAGCTACTGTGTTTGTTTAACCCCCAGTATAACCGGCCTGCGGTGACCATGTTATACAGACGATTATATCAACCATTATAGTGTTATAGCTGATATCGCCGAGTTTCCTCTTTCTCTGTACAAAAAGGAGGTGGTGGCAGTGTGAAGGGTTAATTGAGTAATTAACCTGACCCAGTAACAAATCGCTCAGACTGCCGGTACATAGATTATGGTCCAATTAGCAGGAAAATCGTTGTGCAGGGTGCAGCTGGGTGTGGCATTGTTACGCACGTGACATCGCGGTTTCATATTGGCCAGTCCTTCGGTCACGAGTTTGGCGAGGTCAGGGGTCTGACGCCGCATCCGTCACATATTGGTGACAGCGATCGTGGGATCGTCACATATTGGTGGCAGCGATCTTGTGTCCGTCACACTCATCACTTCAACTGACTCATTGTTTGGAGTATCTATGTCTAGCTCATGACACAGATCAGGCCAATGTATTTCTCCCAAAAGGAGAAACTTTATACTCTCAGATCTCAAATTCAAGCTCTTCAGTTTAGGAATTGTTCCACTCTCCACTTTTTACATAAGAGTTCCGGGCCTGATGGCAGCCTCCTTCAAGGCAAGATCAATTGCCCAGTTTCACTCCAGACTTCTATAACACAGCATTCTGTCATTGTGGGACAAGACAGTCCGGTGGCTAATAAGACCAATTTGTTTGGAACTAAAGGGCCAGGTTGCTCCTGGATTGGTGGCTCAGAAATCTGGATCTGGAATAAAAAAAGTTTCCTTCCTATCTTATGGAAGATTCTACCAATCAATGCCAGTCTGTTGGGCTGAGGAGTCCTGGGCAACCTCACAGTGTAAGGCACTAGATTCTGTGAGGAGTTTCATCTCTGGGTGAACTTCTTGGATTGTTAAGGCAATTTAGCGATCCTTGCAGCACTGGATCATTCTGCTGGAGGGTCATCCATTCTGGACTAAACTGAAAAACCCCACGGCTGTGGTATACATGAACCATCAGGGAAGAACAACAAGTCTAGCAGCGACAAGAAAAGTACATTAGAGTCAATCTGGGCAAAACTTCAAGTTCCAAGCTTGGCCAGCGTTCATCTCTCAGACACAGATAATTGGCAGGCGGACTTCCTTACTCAGTCCCCTATGTGCTGATATTAGGTGACAGGTTTTCTTTATTGAGACATCCAAGGTCTAAAAGACCCTGCATATCTCCCTTGTACTACACTGAATATAAAGCAGTGCACATCGCACCGCATTATTTAGTAAATCTCTCAACGGGGACCCGGATGTGACATCATAACGTCACTTACGGGTCAGGACAAGAAGGGAAGAGGGAGTGGATGTGCCCGCTCACCTCCCTCCACTCTAGCTGACGGCAGTGAACCGGGCCCGCAGATGGGCAAGCGGAGGGAGAGGTTCACACGAGGGGGCGGAGAGGCTGGCACTGTGTGGAAGCAATCGGCGGCAGCGCTGCCATCGATTGCTTCCACCTGACAGATGAGCCCTGCTGCTTGCCCGCAGCAGGACTGAAGGTACATGTCCTGGGCGTCGGGCGATAGGAATTCAACATCCCTGTGAACGCTACCAGTTCGCAGACCCATTTGTCTGGAATGAGGAAGGTCCATAGGCCCAAGTGCCAGCAAAACAAGGAAAAACATGACCCACTGGCCTTCATTCTGAGGAAGCTGTCAGCAGGCTTGGAGGAACTCTGGGCCCAGGAGCTCTAGGCACTACCCGGGGGGCCAGGAACGCATGGATCCCTTGCCTGAGGAGTTAAAGGAATGAAAAAGCCTCTGTATGGGCAGGAAAGAAAGTCCGCGATTACCAACGCGGTTCATTTCCCCTCTCGGCATATGGGAGTACAATGCCTCCCAGAAGGTGCTCTCCAAGGGAGCCCGTTGGAGACATTCTTTCCAGAAGGGCATATCCACCAAGCTGGTTCAGTAGTCAGGCCAGCATACCATCATATGAGCCAAGGCATCAGACAAGGTCTACTGGCGAGATGGAGATTTTGGAGAGGAGCGTGGCAGCATTCAGGGATGTAGCACACCCAGTACTTCCAGCCCTTGACCAACCAGTCTGCCAGATCCCAATACATCTAAACCACTCGACCGGTAGAAAAAATAGTGTCCCAGAACCTCGGCCCCTGCTGCAACGCTGACCCTGTAATGGAAAACACACGGTGGGTGACCAATCCTGCCCTACGGTTCACAGGATTTTTAAGTAAGAGAGACCCCTTCACACTGGTATCCAGTTACCGTAGACAACCTGGAATTAGGTGGGACTACTCCAGGAGGCGAGGTCCACTTCTCCAGAAAAGCCTCTGCCAAAAAGAACAACGTACTGCAAAGGTCATAGGATAAGACAAAAGGACGCTCCATTAGGTTGTTCCCTGCTTTGCCAGTCTATGCACAAACAGGGGAACTGCTACTGTATTTGGAGCCCCTGAGGGATATTCACCAAGTAACGTTCATCACACTGGGGGAAAGAGTGTGGCTGTCAGCCCCCACTCTTGAGCAGGAGCAACGCAGAGGCCTTTGCGCCTCTCGCATAGAAATCCCCAAACTGCATTCTGAGATTACAGAAAAGCAGTGGGTGACAACCCAGGCCACCGCTTCCATGCTGAACTGTGAAGCAGAAGCTGCCACTGCCAGGCAGGACGTCACAAACTGTGTACGCCTACCATGATGCAGTAATACCAACCAATTCAGCAGCAGAAGGGTATAGGTGGGCCTCCCACAATTTGTCACGCTTGAAGTCTCCCATGTGGTGACCAGGCTTACTGTGAAAAGCGTCCCCAAAGGGAGGCTATACTTATGTGGGGAGAGGGCACCACTTCTGGGAGGGGAAGTCTCAATTCCAGTGTAACTTATACGAAAACTATAAAGGATGTATATATGATACAGCTGTGGACTGACACCTGTCATGTGGAAGGGCAGGTAACCATACTGACAGCCGGAAACTGGAGCCCCGCAGGCACCACGGATATGAATTCGAGCTCTCCCCTTAGATGCCACCAACAGCTCCACTCCCGATCTCAGGTGGACCGCTGCCATATACCCTTAGGAGTGCTCTATGGTAGAAAGGTGAGAGGAAAAGTGGCAAATGTGCTAAAGCAAAATCATGCCGCACCGCTTCCAACAGCACGGACGTACCTGGGCTAATCAGCACCCTGTACCATGTGATTAGGTGTAGACAATCATAGATCACTAGTAATCACAGCTGCTATGAATGTCAACTATTCATGACAGGTCAAAACACTGCTGTTACAATGCTCATTAGCTCTCATATCTATATATCTCTCTTACATACATACACACATATATATATATATATACATACACACACACACACACACACACACACACACACACACACACACACACACACATTTTATCAACGAAAAATCCAGAAAAAACACGGTACAAATGTTATAAATGGAGTTGCAGTTCAGTGAGTAAAAAAAGTATTTGATCCTCTACCAAACAATAATTCTGGCTCCCACAGACTGGCTGTATGTTCATGTGGTACACAGATTAGTCCTGTCAGTTTAAGAAGGTGCTCCTAACGACAACTCGTTATGTGTATAAAAGACACCTGTCCACAGAATCTCTTTCTTGGGCACCCCCATGGGCAAGACCAATGAGCCAGGGACAAATTGTAGATTTGTACAAGGCTGGAATGGGCTATTCAGATCATCAGCAAGAAGTGATCAGGGTCACCAGTGTCCCTGATCACCGCCACACTAGTCATATGATGATGCTGTACTGCACTGGTGACAGTATGTAAATAAATACATTGTGAAAAAAAAATTATGATTATTAATTTTCCAAAAAATTGTGAGGAATAATTACCAATTCAAAAAACTCGCCATGCCTCTCACTAAATACCTCAGCCTGTCTATTTTCCAAAAAGGGGTCATTTGGGGGGTATATGTACTGGCCTGGCATTTTAAGGGCCTCAAGAAATGAGATGAGGCCGTCAGTACATGAGAATTTTCAAATATACTATATTTACCATCATTTGTAGATGCTATAATGTTCACACAAACCAATGAATACACTTATTGGGATTTTTCTGTTTTTACCAAAGATGCATAGCAAAATAAATTTTGGCCTAAACTAATGACAAAATTTGATTTTTTTTTTATAGAATATATGTTTTACAGCAGAAAGCAGAGAATATCTTTTTCAAAATTTTAGTTTTTTCATTTATATAAGAACAAACCCAGTGGTGATCAAATACCACCAAAAGAAAGCTCTATTTGTGTGAAAAATAAATTTCATTTGCTTACAGTGTTGTATAATTTAGCACTTGCCACTTAGCACAGTGCTAAATAGCAAAAAATGGTCTTGTCATAAAGGGGGTAAAACCTTACAGAGCTCAGGTGGTTAAGGCAGCAAGGGTAAACACACGCAACACTCATTATAATAAAAGAGTGTATTGTTCAAACCAGTTTAAATAATGCAGAAGGGGAAAATGCTCTGTGCTGTATGACAGGGCTTGACAAATCCAAGGCACCAGGTCGCCATGGCGACTAGAAATCTTGGTGCCTGGGTTCATACACTGCCTCCTGTTGGCTTCAGTGCAAAAACGCCTCCCACTGGCTTCAGTGCAAAAACGCCTCCCACTGGCTTCAGTGCAAAAACGCCTCCCACTGGCTTCAGTGCAAAAACGCCTCCCACTGGCTTCAGTGCAAAATTGCCTCCCACTGACTTCAGTGCAAAAACGCCTCCCACTGACTTCAGTGCAAAAACGCCCCCCACTGACTTCAGTGCAAAAACGCCCCCCACTGACTTCAGTGCAAAAACGCCCCCCACTGACTTCAGTGCAAAAACGCCCCCCACTGACTTCAGTGCAAAAACGCCCCCCACTGACTTCAGTGCAAAAACGCCCCCCACTGACCTCAGTGCAAAAACGCCCCCCACTGACTTCAGTGCAAAACTCCTGTCCATAGAAATCCTATGTGAACACTTATCTCCACATACCACTGCACTCTATCACTTGAGAGTCTGGATGGCACTACTACAAAACAGGCACAGGATCCTGTAAGTAATGGCACTCAAAACACAATGTGTTTGGATCGCATTTGTGTGAACCACCTCAATAGGAACACATAATATTCAGCCTGTCATGCGTATCTGTGAGTTTGAAAATGCATCCAGAATCGCATATGTGTTAACCAGGGCGGCTCCTTTTACACCTGGGCGTTTTGGGATCGAGCCAGAATCGCTGTGATCGCAAAACGCAGTTTCAGGCACCATTATTTTTGATGACACCTAAAACGTGGTGTGGTTTTGCAGCGATTGTCTTGCAGCAAAATCGCATCGTGTGAAGTTTGTCACCCAAAAACTGCCTTGCCCAGGGAGCGGACAACCCATGCTATGCTAAAAAAAACTGGCTCCTAACTTTTTTAGCTGGCTCCTAGATTCAAAGAAAATGTGTCTAATCCTGTTGTATGCAATACTCTGCCTTTAAAATGACAAATTATACAATTACTCAATACATAAGACATAGGACAATGTCACTAGGCTAGGAAATGTGTTTTAGAGTAAGGAATTTACAGTAATGTCAACCAGAGACAACAGATGAAAAAGTAAAAAACAAAAACTTTCATATATGAAATATCTTTCATCCAAACAAAGCTACCAGTGAGATTTGTGCCTTAGATTTCACTGTGGATTGCGACTTCATTTAACAGAAATCAAAACAAGTCAAAATTAAATTGATAAAAAGTAGTCCAGGAACTATTTTTGAAATCGCACTACTTCGGACTGCACTGATTATGACAGTGCCGGAGAAATACATTGGATGGGACTTAAGGTGCAATTTGTAAATTGCATGCTGCACCTGAAGTTGCACTGGTGTGAACCAGGGCTAAATGAGCCTTTGTTAAAAAAAAAAAAAAAAAAAAAAAAAAACTTACACTGCTTTGGACTGCACAGTTGATTGTTCAGAGACTGTCTCAGTAGGTTCAATCTCCACCATCTGGTGTGAAACTAGCAGATATGAACAGAAAAGAAAAATAATTACTTAAAATATTTTATTAATATTCCTTCATTGGCAACAAAAATCCTCCCTCTGTAACAGAGGACATTTTCCTGGTCCCTAGCACTGTGAAAGCTATAACTAGAATGATGTTGGAGTTTGCACAAGTCTCTCAGTCCAAGAGACACTGGGGTGAAGGGGACTATATGTTGTAAAGATTTTGCAATTTTTTGGTTTGATCTACATGATGGGTTGTGTTTTAAGTGAAATGTTTGAAAGCTTCCTATGTGGATACTAATTCACGATAGATTTGGACCTGAGTAATTTAACACATGGTCTGTTACTGATAGCGGATTTCTTTCTTGGTTTCCTGTTTTTCCTTAAATGGAACTATAGTGTGTTGCTTTACTCATGAGTTGTACATTAGGCTAAATCTAAAACAAACAGTCTCACTGTACCACACAAATCCACAGTCAAAAGGTGTTTGAGCCGTTTTGTCACAGATCAATGAAAAGAGAGACCATCTTCATCAAAATACATTACGATCACTTGATTTCTAATCAATAGATAGGTTTGATGTGGACGTGTAAATTTGCTAAGGGTATAAGGGGTTCATTTGTGTTGCTAGACTGCTGTAGAGCTAAAATAAAGCAGGACTTACAAGAACTTGTGGTTCTGCATTCTTATTATAAAATGTTACATTTGGCTTCAAATGATCAAAACGTCCTGTGAGAATATTACACAAGAATTCAGTAAAAAAACTGAAGCACAGTGAACAAGCGACAGGGAAGGGTGACCAACTGATAATATAGGATGTCCAAAGCAAAATGCAGGTAGTATTGATGTGCCGGGAAAATGGGGAGACATGCAAGTAGGCACTCTTAATATCTACAGAGGCTGGAAGGTCTCCCAGATGGAAGGAAGCAATAACTGACCTGGCAGATTGCATATGGAATTTTTTTTTTTTTTTTACACAGAGGAAGGTATTGAGAACGATTAGATCCAGTATGGGGTGGATGCCCCCTTTTGCTTTGGGAACAGCAAGCAAAATGGAATAGAATCCCTGAAATGTATCCTTTTTTGGGACAATGGCTTTACCCCTTTGAGAGAAAAGCTGTACTAAAGCAGAGTACAGCTCTTATGTTATGAAATGTCTTGGAACCAGATGGCCATGAAGGCCAACAGATGTCGCCCCACTCTTATAAGTGACTCTGACATTGTGAGAAGGACTCTCTCGCAGACTTGGGGGATCCAAGTCTTAAGGATGAACGGTGTTCCAGGCTTCGTCTTGGACCTGCAGTCCTGAGAGAGATGAAAGGGACACTTTTTAGCCTCTGGTGGAGAGGTTTTCCCAAGATGGAGATTTTGTCTTCTTTTTTCTGGGGCAACACAGTACTCTTTACCCCAATTATTTCCTTAGTTGACCAGGGATTCGCCAAAGAAGAGTTTCCCATCAAAGGGCATACATAAGAAGCAATTCTTCATCCTGTGTCCTGTCCCTTTATACTTCAACCTATGTTCTCTAATGCACAATTAGGACAAATACACACATGTAAATGAAGAAACCCATTCCATCTTTTCAGATCTGCAAAAAGGCTGCATTAAGCCAACCCTGGCTTGAGCCCCCAAACTCCTAAGGTTCCCATATTGCTAAAGTAAAAGCAACTCATAATCCCTTGGAGTATTCTTGTGTAATTTTTCAATGCATTCTCTGTAGAAGCCATAGAGCCCCAGGCATACTACACCCAGGCTGTACAAACGGCCTAGATTAAATTTTCAAAGCCTGATTTTTTCAAGCACTAAACAACACAGACACCACTCCCTGATGATCACCAGAGCTTCTACTGGTTTGGTATCAAGAAGGGTAGGGCTTGACTAAAAGAGATAATAATGCACGTTTACAGTGGACCCAGGATCCATGGAGGCTCCATAGAGATGCAGAAGATTTTTTGAAGACATTAGAAAGGTTATTGCAGACAACAAGAGATACTTGAACCTCAGAATTTTTAGGTATACTTAAAACTGGATTTCATCTGCAACTTACCACTGGATGATTTTGATCTTTCTACTTTAGATTTTAGATTTCTTGGAATCTGTATTCTTTCACGGTTGGTATCATAAATCAGATCTAAATTTTCTTCTTCAGCCATTTCCAATTCTTTACTTGTTTGCCTTGCCTGTTGGCTGGTAACAAAAACAATGGCACAAAATATCACTTTAGGATGTGGGGGGGTTGATGCATATCAACCACAAACTGTCATGTGTAAAACCATTAACAATTAACACCTCTTGAACAATCCATAATGATTTACAATTTTGTGGATGAGTATCTCAACAACTTTATGAGCCACAAAAAAAAAAAAAAAAATAGATTAGCAAAATAAAATATAAAAACTAACAAAAACAAAACAAAACAAAAAAAAAAATCTTACATAGTTTTGGAATAAGGGAGTGACTGTTCGGACATGCCCTTGAACTTAACGGACGATCTCGGACTCTCATACGTAGCTAATATAGATTTTAGGGATACATACAGAAAGAGAACATTAAGTGTTAGATATTTACAGATTAAAACTTCAAACAACAGAATGGCTACTGATATACGTATTACTACAAAAGAACATGAGTGGTTTTACAGTAATTATTTAAAGTGGTTCTAAAGGTTTTTTACCTTCATGCATTCTACGCATGAAGGTAAAAAATCTGTGTGCAGTGTCCTCCCCCCCAATCCTTACCTGGGCCCCTCCGATCCAACAATGTTCATAATAGCCTCGCCTGTATGGGGACTCTTCAAACCACAGCTCTGTGAGTCTTTTGGACACATAGAGCAGCAGCTGTGTGCAAAACTACTGCACAAAGCAAGTATTACATGTCTGTTATTTTATGTTCGGACACTTTCACTCCTTTCCTGTCCAGGCCAATTTTCAGCTTTCAGTGCTATCACACTTTGAATGACAATTGTGCGGTCATGCAACACTGTAGCCATATACATTTTTTAGCATTTTTTTTGACAGATAAAACTTTATTTTGGTGGTATTTATTCACCACTGGGATTTTTTTTTTTTTTTTGCAATATAAATGAAAAAGTCCAAACATTTTGGGAAAAAAAAAAAAAAGTACTGTCATCCTAGCTAGCAGTAGTGACACAGTACTTCTTGTGGGGGGTGATGAAGATTTTTTTTTTTTTTTTTTTTACACTGATTGCTTTTACACTCATAAAGGCTGTAAAAGCAATCATTTCTCCTTCTCTCTGGCTGCATTCTTGCAGCCATTGAGAAATACTGTGAGAGCTGTGATTGGTCACAGCTTGTCACATGGTACAAAGGCTGTGAATAGCCTTGTACCATGTGACCTCTGTGATCATTCACAGATTTCACTAGTAGTAAGCAATGATGTCAAAAGAACAAGCTCTCTTGCAGATATATCAGTTATAGGGATTAAACAAACCATTTGAAACTGGCAGGGGTGCTTAAAGTGATCAGTTTTTATTGATGTAAAACATTTACCCCAAAAAAACTGTTTGCTATAACTGATTGTAAAGTGTTATCTGGAGTTTAGTTTCAATTTTTTGTGTATTTAAATCTGCTAGTCAATCTAACATTCCCCTCCCCCCAAACTGATAATGCTGGTGCCCAAAAGTGTCCCCTGTGCTCATTCATCCAGTGTTATTAGCCAGATCACCAGGTAAAAACAGTGGAAAAAAAACTAAAAAGGAAAATTAATGTAGCCATGACATCTAATGATTGGTAAGCTGCAATATATTACATTTTAGAATTTTACCGCTTTAACCGAAGCATACATTACTCTCTTTTTTCATTCAGCCAGCTGAACAAAAAAAACTGAACTGATTTCCTCATTCACCCATTCGAGGTGGATGGGGAAACCCTCCGTGCTGTTTCTTTGAATTCTGACAGCAAGACTCCCCCGCTGTCTAAATAAACTGATCAGTGCTGAAGCCCTGCATGCGCTGATTGAATACTGATTTTGCAGCAAGACCGTTTAACAGAAACCAGTTATTAGACCGACTTCTTTTGAACAAAGAGGGATCCACACAGATCAAATTTCAATCCATGTATGGCCAGCTTTACGCCCTAAGTGAGTTTTCAGAGACAGAGTCACATCTTGGGCTGTACTATGGCTTTGGACCCAGAAAGCGCACTGCTGCTAACAGTATACTAAAGTCTGGAAAGTGCCACAACGAAGAGCTCAGTGCCTAAAGGTCATGCTGCAGACTAACTTTGCATGTCCAGTCCAGCGGGGTATGGAACAGTCTAATGCTCAAGAGCTGTTGATCCTGACAGCTGATGTATAGAGACTAGCTCAAACAGAGGTGTAGCAAGTTATCTTGAAGTCACTGGGAAAAAATTCCAGCAATGTAGAAAGGATTTTGATTGAGGTCACCAATGAAAAATCCACAAAGTTAGAAGGCTAGAAAAACCTAGTTAAGATTTTTTTCAGCAGAGCTGAAAAAAGGTGTGCAACCTGCTAGGACACTAGCAAAAAACGGATGCATGCTGGGTAGTAGAGAGGCTCTATGAAAATTGGCTTATGGTTTTTCTGTTTGCCAGTGTCCCAACCTCTTGTAGGCAGCAGAATAACCAGACTGTTTGTGAATTTCTATGTCCTTCGAAGGACAATCAACAAAAAAGATGTATGCCTAGGAGCATTCATATGTAAGGTATGTACACTGCTAATTTTAAAAGTTCACAATCAAACACTATGCGGCATCTGATCATTAGTGAGCAGGGTGCTGAAGTGACAAAATGAAGATAAGTAATGCCAAAGAAAAACAAAACAAAAAATAAAAATATGTATGTGATGTCACCAGCAATGATCATGTGATTGTAACTGAAAAAACATATTACATATAAACTATGACAAAAAGGAACAGAAAGCACATAAATAAAAAAAAAAAGTGACAATCATGGCAAAAGCTAGTGTGCACTGATACTGATGCCTATACTAGGCATTTACACCAGTATCGGTACTTGTGCAAATGCACCAATGCTTGAAACCGATACCTCTAGGCTAATTTTTTGTAAAATAATAATAAAAACAGGTGGCAGTATACCTGACAGTATATGACTTTCTGTCTCCCTCAATGGATAAGAAAAAAATACTTCTAGGCAAACACCGCAATAACAATTAAAATGTGTACTACAGTGCCTTAAAGTATTCATTTCCCTTGAAATTTTCTAAATTTTGTCATGTTACAACCAAAATGATAAATGTATTTGATTGGGATTTTATGTGATAGTCCAATACAAAGTGACACATAATTGTGAAGTGGAAGGAAAATGATAAATGGTTTTCAAAATTTTTTCCACTTTTGTGTAATTTAATACAGCTGTTCTGTGAAGCCCTCAGAGGTTTGTTAAAGAACATTAATGAACAAACAGCATCATGAAGGCCAAGGAACACACTAGACCAGTCAGCGATAAAGTTGTGGAGAATTGTAAAGCAGGGTTAGGTTATAAAAAAAATTTCCCAAGGTTTCAATTTTTCACAGAGCACTGTTCAATCCATCATCCGAAAATGGAAAGACCATGGCACAACTGCAAACCTACCAAGACATGGCTGTCCACCTAAACTGAAAAGCCAGGCAAGGAGAGCATTAATCAGAGAAGCAGTCAAGAAGCCCATGGTAACTCTGGAGGAACTGCAGAGATAGGAAGATGGATGGAGCCAAATACAGGGCAATCTTAAAAGAAAACCTATTACAGTATGCAAGACTGTAGATATTGAATTAAAATTCATGGAGGTCCGGTCATTAAAACTTTCATCCAGCGAAGGTCCGAGTCTCATGTTTGTGCTATGACTCGGGTTCTTCATATCACAGTCCCAACCCCTTACATTACAGTTTCCCCTTTACATCACAGCCCTCTTCGCATGACAGCCCCCCTTTATACCACAGTACTACCTTTAAAATTGCTGAACCCCTATTTACATCACAGCACCCCTATTTACCATACAGCCCCTTCTTTACATCACAGCCCCCCTTTGCATTTAAATCCCCCTATATTACATCACAGTGCTTCCTTTACTTAATTGTCCTTTGTCTCCCCTTCACATCACAATGCCCCTCACCTTTACATCAGTGTCCTCAGCCCCCACCTCACATCCCAGTCCCCCCCTCCCCTTCACATCAGTATCCTCCGTCACCCCTTTACATCACAGCCCCCTTACCTGAATCCTAGTCCCGTCACAGCCCCCATTCCTTGCACCCCAGTCCCCTTTAAAGCCCCCCTTACTTGCATCTCAGTCTCCTTCACAGCCGCCCTTTTTTGCACCCTAGTTCCCTTTAAAGCCCCCCCCTTACATACATCTCAGCCCCCTTCAAAGCCCCCCCCCCCCCCTTCCTTGCACCCCAGTCCTCTTTACAACCTTACTTGCATCTTAGTCTCCTTCACAGCTCCGCCTTACTTGCACCCAAGCTGCCTTTACAGCCCCCCTTACTTACATCTCAGCCCCCTTCCTTGCACCCCAGTCCTCACAACCCCCTTCCTTGCTCCCCAGTCCACTTCACAGCCCCGCTTCCTTACACCCCAGTCCCCTTCAGAGGACATCCAGGCTGCTAAGTGTCGGAGCCGCGGTCTGTATAGGATTGTCATTCGGTCCATTTGCGGTCCGCCATTTAGTGATGCCTGACATAGAGCCAGAGCTACAATGGAATGGTTTAGACCAAAGCATATTCATGTGTTAGAATGGCCCAGTCAAAGTCCAGACCTAAATCCAATTGAGAACCTGTAGGAAGACTTGAAAATTACTGTTAGCAGACACTCTCTATCCAATCTGTCAAAGCTTGATCTATTTTGCAAAGAAGAATGAACAAAAATGTCACTCTCTAGATGTGCAAAGTTGGTAGAGACATACCCAAAAAGACTTGCAGTTGTAATTGCAATGAAAGGTGGTTCTACAAAGTATTGACTCAGGGGGGCTGAATACAAATGCACGCCACTGTTTCTGATATTTATCTGTAAAAAATTTGGAAAACCATTTATCATTTTCCTTCAACTTCACAACTATGTGCCACTTTGTGTTGGTCTATCACATAAAATCCTAATAAAATACTTTTGTTTTTGGTTGTAACATGGCAAAATGTGGAATATTTGGAATATTTCAAGTGGTCGAATACTTTTTCAAGGCACTGTAACTGGAAATATATACCACAGCTTCTCTTTTGTTTTGTTTGGATCTTACCACTTGATGGTGTCAGCTTCACTTCTTCTGGTGTTCCACTTCTTATAATAGTTTTACTTCCATCAGTGGTGCCCTTTCTGTTCACATTAGAACCCTTTTCCTTCTTTGTAGTTTGGCTGCTTCATCAAAAGAAAGGTTTTTATTTGCAAAGGAGGATTTAGGGAGTTAATTAAGTTAAAGAAAAAAAACTGTCATATGTGGAAAAGATATACCAAAACAATTTCCTAAAAGTTTACAGAGCTCGATAATGCCTTAGCTGCACTGGATCATTTTTATTGTTCACATCAACAGGTTTCAGGTATGGTAAAGAATGAAGGCAATTTTACAATTTAATAGATATTTTGTATACTAGATTAATGTTGACATATGTTTACAAAATATTTAAAAAATACAATTAAAACACATACCCTTTTCTCAAACGAAAAGGTGATTTTCCTGAAATAACCTTAGGAGCTTTAGGTTGCAGTTTTCGATTCCCATGGGTACCTGCACATTAACATATGCCCAGAAAGAGAAGTATTAAAACACACAACTGAACATGCTAATGAATCAGCAATGTACTTTTTAAATGTATTAAATGCTCCTTTGTCTCCAGGTGACCAATTGACACAACCCAACAAAGCTGCAATACATCCTGACCATTGGGTTATATCAACATCTACAGGAATAAGATGCTAGGTACAAACAAAAGACACAAAATATTTAACAGTATCACTTCTGCGCTAAGGTATGCCACCATTTCTTATGAGGAGGCTCTCTCTAGATTCCAGGAGTCTACGTCACACAAACCAGGTCATGGTCTTCTAGCATCTACTTGGCCTTGCTGCCCACCTCTGGCTGGGGGATCCATAAACACTACAAACAGAAAAACAAAAGAGGGCACGCCGGTCATGTGCATTAACCATGATGCCTTTTATTTAATGATAAAAAGTATTGTGCTCACAAAAAATGTGGCGCTTCAAGCACAACACAGATTTACAACAGATTAACCAGAATTAATAGCACCCCTCCAAAAAGACCGGAACAATGTTAAAGAGATCTGCAGAAGCTTCTGTGTTTCGAGGGTGCCCCCCTTCATCAGAGCAATTTCATGTTTTCCTCTCATAAAGAGGAGGCATCCTCGAAATCCGTAAGCATCTGCAGAACTCTGAAACATCATTTGGATCCATCGGAGGGGTGCTATGAGTTCTGGTTGATCAGTTGGATATTTGGGTTGGGCTTGAAGCTCCACATAATATTACTAAATGTGCAAAGCTTAAGTATCATTTAGTAAATAGATACAGATAAATTATATACAAAACCTCTCATTAAAGAAAAAGTAATGATCATAGGAATAGTCCCATACTATTCACTATTTCTAGAATGAGAGGTTTTGTAGATAATTTATCTATCTGTCTCTGTTCACTACAGCTTAATGTATTTACTGAATGATACTTTAGCACTGCACATTTAGTTATATTATTTGTTTGGGGTTGGTATTACATCCTTTGTGCTGGCTACTTTTCTTAATTTTTTCAACTAAACGCTGAGTTTTTCACATTTGAAGCTCTACGTTTTGAAAAGTACAATGCTTTTTACCGCAAAAGGTGTCATGGTTAATGCACAAGGTTGAGGTGCCCTCTTTTGTGCTATACAAACAAAAGACAACACCCCCCCCCCCCCATAACTGCATCAACCAACTCAAGGGCAAGCCGTACGCTGTTTAAAGGCATACAAAGCATAGCCACAAAACTGAGGGCAATTGCTGTGTCCTTTAATGAATGTAGTGGAAAGGGGTTTATAGTACTAACATCCCATTTTGTCCTCTATTCATGGACTGATACAGCCAGATCTTCAGACCTTGACCACTGAGATGTCCCAAAGGACTGTCAAATAGAGGGTGGGCTCAAACATAAGAAGAGTAAAATAAAATCAAAAAAATTAAAAAAAAAAAAAAAACACAGAAAAAGACCCCTTTTTGTGAAAGGGTGAGCTAGAGATGTTCTCAAATAGAGGGGTTGGAGGACCCAACAGCAGCAAACAGATCCCACAGAATCAAAAGACAGTTTTGCCAGGGCTAAAATCAGTTGAGTGAGGAAACCTGACCCTTGACAGTACCTTAGTCCACCCATGGTAGAAACTCAGCAAAGGAAAACTGCCAAGGGTGAGTACCACAGGACATGCAACAGGCAAAATAGGCCTTCCACGTCCAGTAAAATATCATCTGGGAACTGGACTTATGAACCCTCAGCATTGTAGAGATCACCACAAAAGAGAGACCCCTATCCTTCAACTTCTGGCTTTCAACAGCCATGCCATCAGCCTCTAACAGTAAAGCAGGATGGAAGATCATGCTCTGCAATAGAAGATATGGATGTAACGGTACTCGCCAAGGGGCATCTGCAACCAGATAAATGATGTCTTGGTACCAGGCCTGATGTGGCCAGTCTGGAGCCACTAGAATTACTAAAAGGCTTTCCAGCTACAAACTTTGCAATAACTGGGGCAGATGTTTCAGAGAAAGAATTGCGTAAATCAGGGAGTATCTGTACCACAGTGTTACTCGCGCATCTGGCGCTTCCACCCAAGGATCCCTCATCCTAGCCATGGACCTGGACACGTTTAGGTAGAACATAGATACTAGAAAATCTATATCTGGCACGCTCCACCGAAGACAGATTTGATGGAAAACATCTTGATGAAAGGACCGCTCTCCCTGATGGCTCAGATAGTCTGCCTGCCAGTTTTCCATTCCTGGAATGTGATCTGAAGACAAGGACAGAAGGAAGGAAAGATGACCAGAGACTGCGGACACAGGACAGGAGATGACCAGAGACTGCGGACACAGGACAGGAGATGACCAGAGACTGCGGACACAGGACAGGAGATGACCAGAGACTGCGGACACAGGACAGGAGATGACCAGAGACTGCGGACACAGGACAGGAGATGACCAGAGACTGCGGACACAGGACAGGAGATGACCAGAGACTGCGGACACAGGACAGGAGATGACCAGAGACTGCGGACACGGTACAGGGGATGACCAGAGACTGCGGACACGGTAGAGGGGATGACCAGAGACTGCAGACACGGTACAGGGGATGACCAGAGACTGCAGACACGGTACAGGGGATGACCAGAGACTGCAGACACGGTACAGGGGATGACCAGAGACTGCGGACACAGTACAGAAGACCAGAGACTGCGGACACAGTACAGAAGACCAGAGACTGCGGACACAGTACAGAAGACCAGAGACTGCGGACACAGTACAGAAGACCAGAGACTGCGGACAGTGCAGGGGATGACTAGAGACTGCAGACCGTACAGGAGATGACCAGAGACTGCAGACAGTAAAGGAGATTACCAGAGACTGCAGACCTTTGGGGAGGGAGGGGGAACAGGTACCTGAATTTGACAGGTACCCGCTCCCACTTCCGGAGTTGTCCTTCCTTCTTCCCGCGGCGGCTTCTATGACAGCCGGGTGCCCACTGCGCATGCACGAGAAGCGCTGCGCTTTGTGAATGGCCTGGAGCCTTCTGGGACCTGTCATGTGTCCCAGAAGACACCAGACCATTCACAAAGCGTGGTGCTTCTCGTGCATGCGCAGTGGGCACCCGGCTGTCACAGAAGCCGCTGCGGGAAGACTGCAGCGCTGAAGCGAGGAACAGGTAAGGTCCTGCAGGAGAGAAGAGCTAAGCGGCCGACCCGATATTCTGACATGGTGGCGGCAGAAATACCGGACCGGCCGCTTTACATTCGCTCCATAAGACGCACTGACATTTTCCCCCCTTTTTTGGGGGGAAATAAAGTGCGTCTTATGGAGCGAAAAATACGGTATGTATATTTTATGCATACTTTTTCCCAACTTGGCAGCAATTTCATCTGGTACTCACTGCTGGATGTTGCGGATTTTGTCTCTTTTGATCCAAGTGATGATCTTTTATTTACTGAAGAGAAAGTCATATTAATACTTTGTTCATCTTCTATTACAAATTCGTCATCATCCCTGGAAAGAAAAAAAAAATGTTTAGCTCTTTTCAGTATTCAATAAAATTTCAGTATATCTTGTAAGTTAGTCTCGGAGCAAATGATATGCAAAAGAAGGGTCGGAAATATAGATACTGCTGTTGTATTTTTTTTTAATACATCCCACAAAAACCTAAAGCTAAAGTTTAACCCCTTACCACCGTTGCTTCTTGGCAAGAGGTGGACATTCGGATCATGTGACAGCTGTGATTTGCTGTCACAGGATGGAAAGCTCCCAATCACAAGTATGCAATTGTTGGTTAATCTGCTTATAATTTTGCCTTCCTGGTTCCTCCTTTTCCCCTGCAAGGGAAATGCAGATGACTGCAGATTCTAATACACACTGTGTGAAAAAGTAAAAAAGAATAAGTGCACTAATACTTCAAGGTAAACTTGCTGCAAATGTAGCAGACTGCGCAAATGATGAAAAACATGCAGAAGCAAAAGTTACTTTCAGAGACAAATAATATTAAATTTGTTAAAGAGAGACAGACCAAAGCAATAATACCAGTAAAATAAAAGCTTAGTTTTTGTTGCCCTCTTCCCAAGCTTATAAACAGCTTTGACTTTTCCAGAAATTAATCAGCAGCCTATCTCTGAATCTACTATTAACACTGAATTATTATGCATATTTTTTTATAGTTTACTCAGTGTGCACATTCCAGGGATGTGACAATTTTACTTTAGTTGACCTCTCCTTTCCTTTGAATATAGAAACTGCTCAAGGAGTTAGCATCACTTGATATTACGTTCTGAAATGCTGCATGATGGTGCAGCCAGTCACACCTAAGCCTTCAGCACAATACTTACTAACAGTCCAATCGTAATTCATCATCTGTTATTTCAGAAAATTACACTAATTTACTAGTAAATTAGTATATTAAAATTAACCAAGACAAGAAAATACGTACACCATGGCCACACATTCTGCAGCTGTTGCAGTGGGTCTTCGATCAGTCATGTTGCCAGCATAACTCACAGATTCATGCATCTGCATTGTTTGAACATCTTCTGCTGGTCCTCTTTTATATCTGCTGGCAAAGACACTTGGAAAGCCCTCTTTGCCTTTTACTATAGCATCACTGAAAAACAACCTGTATTTAAATAAAGACAGCATTTCATGCAAATGTTAGATATATTTTCAAATTACAGAAAGATATACTCCCACCAATTCCTCTGCCACTACACAATTTTCTTATACAGTAAATCAAGAAATCCAGAAGAATATACCATAATCCAAATTCCCACTTCAGTGATCAATACAAATCCAAAAAAACCCTTCCTCAATGGATTACTCATAAAAACGTAGAAAAAAACCCCCAGGAATAAATAGGAGATTAATTTCACCACGATGAAATCCCTGTCACGGAAACACACTGGCCATTAGAGACTCAAGGATATCAAGAGCCAACAAGTGAAAAATAATGCTGGAGTTAACCCAAGGCCCCTTTTCACATGGACAGACTCCGGAAGTGGATTTGCCAGCTCAGCAGGGGATCTGTCTGCTGATCCCTGCAGAGCAGGCGGATGACATGTCCTTAAGTTGAGCAGACATGAACACAGCCCGCACTCCTCTATGGGCAGTCGGATGAAAAGATACAGGTGGTCCATCTACATCCAACTGTCACCTGATCAACGGATAGGGAATGGATACCCATCTGTCTGTTTTTAGTGGATCGGATCAGATGCAGGTGGGTGTATACAACCGCCCCTTCACAGAGAACAGGGGATTGTCCACCTAAAAAACGGACAGGTGGACCCCAACAGCCTGCCCGTGTGAAAATGCCCCACGACTGAAATATCAGTCCTGAATAGTGTTGGACTCTAAGTCTTACTACTAAAGCAGTCACATAAGATATTCCAAGTACATCAGTACCATTATAATCTTTCCTCAAGTGGATAAAAAGAGAAATTTTGACCTAACTGTAAATTCCTTATCTTGGTGTACAGTATAGAACACAGGACATCATAGGCCATGGGTTATATGCAGGATACCTCTAAAAGACCATCCAAAACTTGCTAAGGCTACTCCTAGAGCACCCTCATATAACCTCTCCCACTCCACAAGCTTACAGTTTTTTTTGCAAACAATACTCCCTATCCTCACATCAGGTAAAGTAAGCCTTCCAAATATGATGGTAAATCTTGTAGGAGTTGGATTTTCTTCCTATGAGTAAGGTAGGAATAACAGAGTCAGAAATATTCCTATGCTTCAGGACATAGGATTCAACAGTCATGCCATCAAAGCCAGTGACTGGAAAGCAGGATAGAATGGGGCTTTGGGCCAGTAAGTCGGACCAGTTAGAAAGAGGCCAAGGCTTGTCTGCCAGAAATCTCAGTATGTCTGTGTACCACATCCTTCTGGGTTAATTTGCGGTTATGAGAATCACCAGAACCCTTCCACCCTTTATTCTGCACAACAGTAGAGGGAGGATCTTCATAGAAGGCAATGCATAAATCAGTATGAATTGACCTCAAGGATTCACCACTACATCTACTGAAGCTTGTTGAACCTGGAGGCTAAGATATCCATATCTAGTTTTTTCTACCTTTGACAAAGATTTTGAAACATTTCAGGGTGCAGAGAGTCCATTTCCCTGAGTCTTTGCACTGGAAGCCTTGGAAGTCCACCTACCAAATCTCCACCCCAACGATGAGTAATGCTGAGATAGCTCAAACGTGAGTTTCTGGTACCCCCCTTGATAGTAAGTTTAGGCTACTGCTGTGGCTACTACTGTCCAACAAAACCCTGACCAGGTGACCCTGCAGAAGGGGATTCCTGTATTGTAGAGTCAATCTGATAGCTCTCCTTTTCAAAATACTGATGGGGAGTTTTGAACCCTATGTAAAAGGTTGACTTTTCCAACTGTAGGGCAGAGCTGGAGGGTGGTTTTGTCCAGCTAGACAAAGCATTGGACAACCTTTGGATTGGATTTGCTTCTTTCTTGCCATGAGGATGTTGGATTGAAGAAGTCTGGAGTGACACTGGGCAACGGGAGCTGCCTCAAAGGGTAGCATGAGGCCCAATACCCTTGTGCAGCAGCAAACAGAAGTGCAATTTGGATCCGAGGGTCCATGTGTGGGACCTTAGAGAGAAAAAAAAAAACTTTCTCCTGAGAAAGGAATATTCTGGCTTGGACTGTATCCAGGATTAGCCCCCAGTACTCCAGATCGTGTGAGGGCTGGAGGACAAACTCTGAAAAGTTGATTATCAAGCTGAAAGGTTAAAAGAAATTAATTGTCCTCCAAACGCTGGCAGACCAAAATTGTTGCTGAGAAGTCCTTCAGCAGGAGACCATCCAGTTTCCTTAGTGGTGTGACCCTCCTGCGCTTCAAGTGTGTGTTTAAAAATGATATTAAACCAAATGAATAAATGGGTGTATGTATCCCAAAGGGAGCTGCTAGCATTAAATCATATACCAGTGATCAAGTGAATATAAAACATAAGGAATGCTGCGCTACATTCAAATCAATTTGTGAATGTGGGATCCCAAAATATTAAATCAAAGAGTGTGACAATATTACCAATATTAATCTATAGGTGCTTACTGATACTATCAAAATCAATAAAACACTTAAAAATAATATAGAAACACAAAAAACTGTATCTATACGTATGTGCATAAATACAAACACATATATATATATACTTAAAACACACGTGCCTGTTGTGAAGTGAAAAAGAATGACCAAAATATTGATACACGCAAACTTATATCTCAAAGTCCAAAAATAGAATATTGTAAGTGAAAAACAGTAAACGGTGCTTCCAAATTATACTGTTAGTGACCACGAGTGAAAAAATCGTGCAGGTTTCTGGGTGTATATAGATCTATGAATCCAACCACCTTCTGGATTGGCCTCTCACCTCATCCCTTCGACCCTTGCGGGTCAAAGAGCAGTAGTGGATCCCTCTCACAGATCCTCCAGGTACCAAAGCACTCCAAGACAGCTCTCAGAATATAATATTCCCACTCAGGCTCTTCTCCAGGAAAAGTTGAAATATCAATCTCTCAGAATGAGACAAAAGAATCCTCCCATAGTGTAGTATATTTATTATACCATAGGAACATGTAACAAGTGTAAATAAGAACTCACGTAGCAGCCAGTCCACATTAAAGCCTCATGCTTTCAGATGAGGATATGTCTGTTGGGTGTACAGCTGAATGCACAGGTGTACCAAGATGGCCGCCACGCCGGAAATACGTCACCGCGCTACGCCAACGCGTTACGTCACAATGTCATGTGACTTCATCAGGGCTCAGAGCCCTGATGAAGTCATGTGACATTGTGACGCAATGTCTGAACAAGTCCAAAATTTTTACAGCCCGCCTGGGCTTTCACAAAGTAGGGGGTGGGAAGCTGAAGTTACAATCTGCAGAGCTTGGTGAGAGCTAATTGAAGGGAAAGGGCACACCCCCTTCACACAGAGACAAAGCTGAAGCTCTCAGTCTGTTTGTTGGAGCTCCTTCCCCTGTCACCTTTTTACCTCTTAATGTAGGAAAAACTTTTCAGAAGTAACTCATGCAGATAGCAAGAAGGCAGCAGAGAAATATCATGCTCAGTGCTCTGGATTGGGACAAGTACACACTATAGATGGATATGCTTTGTACATATTTCATGTCAGAGGTTTACAACCACTTTAATTGTACTTGCTTTTGATCTGATGAACACAGACTGCAAAGTAAAAATAGAGAAGGGGGGCGGTATAGAAATTCTAATTTGTACCTCATTAAAATGACAGATTGGACCCAGAGGTCTGGGGCATCTCAGATCCATACGGGTACAAATGCCAACAGACTTCCCACACTCTCATGAGTGGGGGCATCGCTTCATTGTGAGGAGGGCTGCTGTGCATTCTTGGTGGACCTTGGAGTCCACAGGCCCTGGGATTTGCCTGTTGTTGTGGGCATACTCCTGAGGGGGTCATCAGGGTCTGGAAACCATAGAAATGGACCACAGCCCTGGACCTGAAGCCAACTATGCACATTGCTCTAGGCAGGTGAGCACCTAGTGCAGAATCCAGTGATCTTGGCAAACATTATAGACTGGCCAAACACAGTGAGATCCGGGTATGGTTCCATGAAGTAACACCAAAGGACACCAGTCAGGAAACTACTACTAGATAGAACAAGGCAATAAGCAGTCAAATCTTCTTAGAAGTATCAGAAGGAAAAAACAATGGATTAAAAAGAAATACACGTCTCCAGAGGAGAATAGGTCCATCGCCTAGGATACTAGCAAAAAACTGGAGTCTCATATGAATGCACATTAGTTGCAGCCTTATTAAATTCTTGCCAGTGTCCATTCACTTGAAGGTAGCCTACATATAAACCATGGTCTATAAATGCAAGTCCTGTATCATGCACTGTCTAAGAGAAGATATTACTTATAGTGCAGGTTGGCATTACTTGATCTTGGGTAAATTCAGTATGCTGTAAATGTTCTAAATTAGGAAAAAAAAAAAAAAACAACTTAAGTTGCAATGCTGCTAATCAGTTTTAGTACGCTTTTATAAGCTGTGCCAAAGCATGCACCTTTATGATTAAGCACCTTCAGATGAAAACTGCATCAAGGCACTATATTTGAGACCCTATGTGTTTGTACCTTTTACTTTAATAAAATAAATGATTTTTTTTTATAAACTGATTCTCTGACCTTTTTCATTTTAAATGAAGTCACCATCATGTAAAACAGTGCAATCCTTTGCTAGACTTTAGTTGACCCTGGGGCACTTTACCTCCTAATTTTCTCCCATTGACACCAACAGTGGGACAGATTTCCTGCCACTGACACCAATGATGGGGCATTATTACTCCCACTAATATCAATGGTGGGTCACTTTTCCTTCCACTAGTACCAATGACAGGGCACTATTCCCCCACTGGCACAAACAATGGGGCATTATTTCTTCTACTGATACCAGTGATGGGGTACTATAACTTCCACTAATACCAATGATAGGGCACTACTCTTCCTGCTACTGACCACCATCCCTGAGGCCATGTTTATTCTCACTGATTACTGGGCCCAGGACATTTTCTACTCCCACTGGCCACAATCTGAACCCCCCCCCCCCCAAAGTCTGGCAGACAGTAAACTGGCTGAGTTTGAAAAGTTTGGAGACCCTTGATGTAGTAGGATGAGAATATAGGACATTTGTAAAGCAAATGCAGTTGCTTGAAATCAAGCAATGTCTGTCCTTGACTATAAAACTTACTTTTTAAAAACCAACCTGAGAACTTGAACTTAAGTGACACAGGACCAATACTTTAAAGAAACTAATATTCAACAGTAATACATTCAATTGTACGTCTTAAAATAAAACTTATACCGTTTTTTTGGAGAGGATTTAGAAGCTGAGCTTGGAGTTCCTTGCACAACAGAGCTATCTGAGCTATAAATTCGATCTCTTGATAAACTCCTTACTGAATGAACAATTTCAGGTTCTTTTTTCTTCTCAAGAATCAGATTAAGTGGCGTATCAAATTCATAGTCATCCATCTCCTCCTCAGAAACATTAACATCAAAGTTATTTAATAGAGGAGGGGTTTTCAGCTCTTCATTAACTGCTAAACTTCTAGTTGCCTTCATTTCAGTTTCTCCTAAAATGTAAAAAACAAAAAAAACAGTGTTAATGTCTTCACACAGTTCCTTAAAATACACAAACACTGAGAATATGCTAAACTGAAAGTCTGTATTTATATTCTTCCCTCTAACATCTTGTTAAAGTTAAAAGGTAACTCCATGTTTCTGAGAAAACAATTGCAAAAAAAATAAATAAATAATAAAATGCATATACAATTGCTACACAAGTCACACTGCAACTGAATGTTATAAAAATTACATTTCCTTTTCAATCTGCAGTACTGTAATAGTTCTGTAAAATTCAATGCAATATGGCAACCTGGAGGTGTTCTGTACACAGATGGTGTACAAAACGATTACTCAGAAATTTAATTTTGGGCCTGTGTGATTGGCTTACTGATGTTCTGGAAGTCTGCACTATGATACAAGTCAGATTTTGGGCATCCTATGCAACAAAAAAACTAATTTTTTGTGAGATACTGCCAAGGGAAATCACATCCAAAGGGAATCAGACCCTACCACTTTCTTCATTTGAACCCTGCAAGTGCAGTAGTTGATAATTATAAAGTAACTCCTACTGACATTCACTTTGCACATGGAGACAAACAGATATTTCTTCAGAACAAAAGATAGGAATCTGCAACAAACTTTGCTAAAATCCCTCCTGACTCGTTAATGTCCTTTTAAAATGCATAGTTTTTTTTGTTTTAAACCACTTATGCTCCAGAAGGTTTTAACCCCTTCATGACCAGTTCACGAGCCGGGCACACAATTTGGGGGGAAAAAGACTATTCTTTTACTGTTACAAAATATATCTAATAAAAAAAAAAAAAATCTAACATTTCTCCATAAATTTAGGTCTAAATGTATTCCGCTACAGTTGTGCTCAAAAGTTGGCATACCCTGGCAGACATTGTGAAATTTTGGCACCGATATTGAAAATATGACTGATCATGCCAAAAAATGCTCTTTTATTGAAGGATGATGATCATATGAAACCATTTATTATCAAATAGTTGTTTGGCTCCTTTTTAGATCAGAATGAGAACAGAAATCACCCAAATGGCCATGATCAAAAGTTTACATACCCTGGAGTGCTTGGCCTTGGTACAGACACACAAGGTGACACACACGGGTTAAAATGCCAATTAGAGGTTAATGTCCCACAGCTGTGGCTTTTTAAATTGCAATTAGTGTCAGTGTATAAATAGTCAATGAGTTTGTTAGCTCTTACGTGGAAACACTGACTAGGCTAGATACTGAGCCATGGGGATCAAAAAAGAACTGTCAAAAGTCCTGCGTAACAAGGTAATGGAAGTTTATTAAGATGGAAAAGGACATAAAAAGATGTCCAAAGCCTTGAATATGCCAATCAGTACTGTTAAATCATCTATTAAGAAGTGGAAAGTTCGGGGATCTCTTGGTACCAAGTCAAATACAGGTAGACCAAGAAAGATTGCAGTCAGAACTGCCAGAAGAATTGTTTGGGATACAAAGGGAAACCCCTGAAAGTTGTCCCACTGGGGCTTTGGGGACTTTCTTGGATTCAGGCCTTGTATTCTACCCCTTCAGCCTTGGTTAAGTATGCGGGGTATTTCTCGGATCCCTTTCCAATTTGGCGAGGGACAAGACAGGGATGTCCCATCTTCGGCGCCATTTGTCCTGGCGCTTGAGCCGTTGGCCTTGGCACTCCGGGCTGACTAACATATTGGGGGTCCCCTACGCGGGACAGGAATTGAAGTTATATCTTTTTGCAGACGATGCCCTCTTGACTCACACTAATCCTTTGACGATGCGCCCAAACTTGCAACAGGTTCTTGCACGTTTCTCCTTGATTTCAAGTGTCCGTAAAAATTTGGATAAGACTGTCGCTCTCAATATCACCTTGGCCTCGGCTTTGATTTCGAACCTACAGTCCCATTTTCCTTATAAATGAGCTTCATCTTCGCTGGAATATTTGGGCATTCACCTGACCCCCACCTATGACTGTTTGCTGCAAACTATTTTTCAGTGCTTCGTTCCGTGTTCTTTCTCATGCGCTCTTGGCACTTCCCACTCTTGTCTTGGATAGGACGAGTTAATTCGGTGAAAATTACTATCTCACCGAAATTGTTATATTATTTTCGCAGCCTCCCAGTGCCAACCCTGGAATGATTCTTGGGTAATCAGCACAAGTTCCAGGCAGTCAAGAATGCTTGCCAGCTGTATTTTGCCCTACAGCCAAGGACTTTTTTACTTGAATCTACGAAAATGGGATTGTCATCTTGGCACTTCTCAAGAGAGCCACAATTCTAGGCTCATTGTCTACTACAGCACAGAAGCCCAATCCTGAACACACTGAACATGCACTCCAGCAAGGTTGTCAAGCTGCTGAAAAATTTTGTCGCAGAATTTTGCAAGTAGAGCTTCAATACCGGCTAGAACACTGCACTATGGCATCAATTCCATTTGGGCCTGAGGTCCTTAATGACAAAACATGCTAGAGTGGGGATTCCTAGTTCTCTCAAGGGCATCATTAGTCTTGCTATCGAGCTTGAACATAGGTGAGGCGAACAAAAAGATCGAATAAAACCAGACCCTCCCGGGATGTTGCCAAGATTATCATCAGCTCCCGTACCTCCTCTGCCTGCCAATCTACCCATACTCTCTGAGCCTAAGCCAATGCAACTTGGAGTCGTATGTTCGTTACTCACTAATGAGGAAAAACTGCTTAGATGCAGGAATAACTTGTGTCTTCACTGTGCAGAAGTAGGCCACTACCTTCAAAACTGTCCTGTGAGGCCCAGTAAGTCTATGCTTGCTCCCTCTACTTATTTTGCAAACTGTTCTGTGGCCATTAGGTGTGCTCACATTACCTTATATTTCTCTCTACAGATTTCCGGTAAAAACATCCAGATTCCAGAAATCATTAATTCTGGGGCCTGTGGCTGTTTAATGGACAACAGTTATGCTCAGCAACACCAAATTCCTCTGCAAGGTAAGACTCAACAATTATCCATTCACCTGGGGGATGGATCTCAAGTCTGGACCGATAATTCAAGAAATTTGTCCACTACGGATTTTTATCCGATACCAGTCATTGAGAATTTCTATGTTTGCACGTGTCATTTTGGGCATTCCCTGGTTACAAGCAAACAACCCTCAGATAAATTGGGCATCAGTTACTGCCTTCAGCATTGCTTCCAGTCAGTCAATGTCCATTAAACCTGCACCTCTTCTTGACCTGCATTCTGATTGTCCTGCATCACAGCTTGTCCCTCCATTGTACCACAAGTTTCTGGACGTTTTTGACCAAAAGAAGGACAATATTTTACCACCTCATCAGCCATACAATTTTCCAATTGAAAGTCTTCCAGAGGCTGAAATACCCTTTGAAAGCATTTTTCCCTTATCCGAACTAAAAGTTGAAGCCCTATACCAATGCAACGATGAGAAATCTGGAGAAAGGCTTCATTCAGCCTTCCACATCCCCTGCAGAAACAGGCATATTCCTCACAGAACAGAAGGACCACACTCTGCGTCCCTGTATTGACTATAGGTAACTGAATAAAATAGGTCAAAAACAGATATCCCACCTCTATAGTTTGGAACTCTTTCAGCATTTAAGAATAGCTAATCGTATGCACAAACTTGACATAAGAGGGGCTTACAACTTGATACAGATAAGTGAATGGGACGAATGGAAGACACCTTTTTGCACTAGATTTGATCACTTTGAATATTTAGTCATGCCCTTCAGATTGTGCAATACATCTGCTCCTTCTTAGCATTTTGCAAATTACATTTTCAGAGATGTTCCTGATCTCTTCATGATCATATACCTTA
This sequence comes from Staurois parvus, assembly GCF_062004578.1. Taxonomy (NCBI): domain Eukaryota; kingdom Metazoa; phylum Chordata; class Amphibia; order Anura; family Ranidae; genus Staurois; species Staurois parvus. The sequence goes on from NW_028317882.1 coordinate 4,912,913, forward strand.
ATGACATTCTGATCTTCTCAATATCGATTGAGATGCACCGTGAACATGTTAAAGTACTGGGCCGACCAAGTACATGGCTATATGCAAAAGTTGAAAAGTGTGAATTTGAAAAAGAAACAATTGTATTTCTGAGATGTATTATTTCTACCTCAGGTATCTCAATGGATCCCCATAAAGTCAAATGCATCCCTGAATGGCCTGTACTAACAAACTGAAGACACAAAGATTTGTGGGTTTTGCCAACTTCTATCACATGTTATAAAGAACTTTTCTGCTATAATTTGTCCTATTATTCAGCTGACAAAGCAGAACATGTGATATCCGTGGACACCCACAGAGCAAATCACATTTGATCAGCTAAAGATTTTACTTACCACAGCACTCATCTTATGACAGCCAGACCCTGCATTACTCTTTGTCCTCAAGGTGGCAGCTTCAGAAAATGTAATGGGTGTCATCCTATCAGAGTGCCAAGGTGCTATATCGCTCTTGTGCCCCATAGCTTTCTTTTATAGATAACTCAGACTTGCAGAAACCTGGAAGAATGGCGCTATTTGCTATAAGGAGCAGCCATCCCATTTTCATCTTCACGAATCATAAAAATCTAAAGCTCACACATATGCGATTCTGGATGTGTTTTCAAACGCACAAATTCGCATGACAGGCTAGATATTATGTGTACCTAATTGAGGTGGTTCGCACAGATGTGATCCACACGCATTGCGTGTTGGGTGCCATAACAATGCAGACTGCACATGCTGCTCACTGCGCTGCCCACTAAGGATCAGGAGGGCAGTATTTTTAATTTGAAGCAAAGATCAAGAATGTGGTAACATGACCTCAAACTAGCAAGAAGGAAGTTTAAAATTAATCATAGAAAGTACAATTTTTACTGAAAGAGTAGCTGATGCTTCGAATAGATGTCCAGCAAAGGTAGTGAGTAATTAAACAGAAAGTGGATTCAAACAGGCATGGGAAAAAGATAGATCTATACTCAGACAAAAAAAAAAAACACACAAACATATAAATTAAAAAATGGGGCAGACTCAATGGACCACTTGGTCTTTTTCCTTTTATCACTTTTCTATGTTTCTAAGACCAGGAGGCAGCCCTACAAGCATAAGAAAGCAAGGCCTGATGCTGGAAGACCCAAAAGGCACCAATGCCTCTAATAAATGCAATACAATTCACCTATTACAGGGCAGCACTCCAACTTATTCCCTATTATTCATCCGTGTGTATAAAAACCGTAAATGATAAACGTTACAAAATTGCTCATAAGATCAGATCTCACTGTGTATCTGTCATAAATATGAACAAACCCGAATAGTGTCGGAATAGCAGTCGGGCTGCTATTCAGGAACAGTCCTCTAGCTTTCAACAGGGATCCAATAGCAGGCAAGTCTCTATTGTGGGGACTGCAAGAGTCAAGAGCACTGACACTCTTCAGTGAAGGTGTCCAAGACATTCCATGATGGGAAAGCAAGCAAATAGGAGGCAAAAGGTAGCCATGGATAGAAAGCAAACGTCTATGGAGATAGGAATTAGTGATCACGAGAGCATTGGGGCCACCTGTGCAATTCCAGTGCACAGAGCATGCAAGTATAAACCTGTTTGCTTTTTTAAAAAATTAAAAACTAGCATTTACAATCACTTCAAAGCAGCTTTATTTCATGGAAAATGACAATAAAAACGGATTATTGTATATAAGCTGTGCATTATAACAAAATATCAAGAGCTTATTGGAACTCCTCAATAAATTGGGATTATGAATCAAGAGAAATCTTGAATTTATGATTACCTACCAGTAGAACGGAGCCTATTCAATTGAGAAATGCGTGGATTTGTTGAAGAATCTTGCTTTTTCTAAAGCAAAACATAAATGACAAAGTATGATAAAACCATAAGTGACTGAAAAAACATTGGTATTGCTAGGCTAGATTCAGTGACCATAGCATTTCTTTAACAATATCTGGCTTCTTATTTAAGTATACATGACCCTCACCTTCTAAAACAACCCATTCAGTTTAAAATAGAAAAGGTAAAACATGTATTCATATAAAAAAAAATTACAAACACCCTTTTTCCCCTTTTATAAGCTGCTCTCAGCTGCATAAGGAAGGAGCTCAGGGAGGAGATACAGAAGTACACTGGTCTTCCTAGTGAATGGCTGTGCTGAGGGAGGGGGTAATGTGAGCCTTTGTCTGATCATTTGAGGAAATTAGGCTGAGTTAAAGCACAGCTAGAGAAATGACCACAGTGTGCTCTCATGCCTAGTGTGGTCTGGCAAGAACACCAGAGATTTCACACAAAAGAAGCAATACAAACAGAACAAAATACTTTTTCATACAAGTACATGGTACAGCAGGCACATATCAGGAATATGAAATGTTGGGTTTACATATTCTTTAAAGTTTTTGCACCCCTATATGATTCTGGGTTTCTGGTACTTTTCTCTAATTCCCATTATTAATTCCACTCTTTAGAGTATTCAAGAATATACATTCTGTAGAACAACATGAAACATACTCCTGTGTTTCCTTATACGACTATATGGTTTAGAGAGTGTATCACCAATTTTAAAATAATTTATGATAGGGCTTTTTTTTCCCCTTAGAGAATAGGTGCAGGAACTCCCCCCTTCTGAGTCATCCCCGTCTCTGTCCCCTGCCCACCTCTGAGCACCGTCCCTTGGATTCACCTCCTACCCACCTCCCATTACCGCCCCTTTTTGAGAATACAGAACCAAGTATCATATTGTTGTACTAAATAATTTGGAATTTGTTAAAGATAAAGCAGTAAAATAGATCCCCTGCATCCAGCAACAGACCCCCGAGCAGCAGCATCGAATCTCTAAACCCTCCAGCAGCCAGCAATAATAGACCCCCACTCCCTCAACAGTACATCCCTCCCAGTAACCAATGACCCTCCAGAAAGATAAGACACCCACTAGCAACAACAGATCCCCCACTCAGCTTCGTAAAATGCAGTGTAGTGCAATAATTTGCCCTGGCATAATTTATCCAGCAACAATAGATCCCCTAGCAGCAAGCATCAATAGACCCTCCAGCACATCCCACACCCCTTGCCATTATATACATCCAGTATTGGAGGTGCCAGAATTGCGTTCCCCCGTGTTCCCGCTGAAAAAAAAGCCCTGATAATAGTGCAAGAATCAGAACAGTAATCATTAGCTACCCTGTAACCTCAGAAAGCTGTTTTAAAAGTTCCCTGACCAGCTTGGTAAAATGCAGTGTACTGCAATCATTTGCCCCGGCATAATTTATCCTCCCAGCTGACAAGTATACTACACACTCAAAAAATACATTTCACACAGACACACACATATATATTCAGAGTTACCTGAATACTTTCTGGAATGTTAATATTTGTTTCACTGTCTGCAAAAAATGGTGACCTATTAAAACCAGGCGATTCTTCATTACCTACAGATGAAAACATTAAAATAACTATGTAAGTGCTCCTACTTTACATCAATATATTTCAATCGGTTTTATATTAAAAACACACACACACACACAATTAAAGCAGCCATAAAGAAGATAAAAATTAATATCCCAATAAAAGGTAAAATAACACCAGTTTTTGCTGCATTTATTTGCCTTCAGAGATTTCTCACACAGTACTTTTTTCTGCCGATAGACATCATCGGTGCGATAGTCAGCATCATTTAACCCACTTCCTCTAAGCCCTGGTCAACCCAGATCAGTTCAAGCCTGTTACTGGATAGTGAAGAGCAATTAGTACAGTGATGCGCTAATTTCTCTATCACTCTACTATTGCATGCACATTAAAGTAGAATTTCAGCCAAATTCTAAAGGCTACAACTACTCCTACCCCCATTCTAAGACTATTCTATTTACCCTGAAAAAGAAATTAGGTCTAGACTTACCTGTTCTAAAGCCACTCCAATCTGGTCACAGATTGGGTCCCAGCACCAGCTTCAAGGTAAAGAAGAGGCATTGATAATGGCTGCAGAGCCTGGGTGAGGACATCACCCATGGGCTTACAATAGGGCATCTGTTTCCGGCGGTCCCTCCTCTTCACCGAAGCTGGCGCTGAAATCCGATCATGTGAACGGAATGGAGAAGCTTCAGAATACACTATATTGCCAAAAGTATTGGGCCGCATGCCTTTACACGCACACAAACGTTATTGGCACCCCAGTCTTAGCCTGTAGGGTTCAATATTGAGTTGCCCCACCCTTTGCAGCTGTACCAGCTTTAATTCTTCTGGGAAGGCTGTCCACAAGCTTTAGGAGTGTGTCTATGGCAGTGCTTCTCAAATAGTGGGGAGCGAGGCTCCGTCAAGGGGGGCGCGTCGCCGCCGCCCCCCCTTCCGACAGAAGGGACACCAAGTACAGGGGAGGGCAGAGGGCTGCTGTCTCTTACCTGGCTCCCACGATGATCCATCCAGGAAGCGCTGCTCCTTCCGTCACTCCGGCCACTCCCTCACTCCTGCCGCTCGGCTCCGCATCCTCACTGATGATTGGCCGCCAGAACTGTAGCTCAGGAAAGATACACAGGCGGCCAATCACGGGCAAGGAGGCGGAGCCAAGCAGACCCGCGAAAATCGAGTGAGGGAAAAGCCGGTAAGTGTGCAGTGCAGAGGTTGCTGCACCATACTGCAACAGGGGTCAGCAAGTGTCATTGGTGTCAGTGGGAGGAATAGTGCCGCATCATTGGTGTCACTGATACTAATGATGGGGCATTATTCCTCCCACTGACACCAACGATGGGGCACTATTCCTCCTCCCCACTGACACAAACGATGGGGCACTATTCCTCCCCCCCACTGACACCAACGATGGGGCACTATTCCTCTCCCCACTGACAGGGTACTATTCCTCCCACTGACACCAATGTTGGGACACTATTCCTCCCACTGACACCAATGTTGGGACACTATTCCTCCCACTGACACCAATGTTGGGACACTATTCCTCCCACTGACACCAATGATGGGGCGCTATTCCTCCCACTGACACCAATGTTGGGACGCTATTCCTCCCACTGACAACAATGATGGGACGCTATTCCTCCCACTGACACCAATGTTGGAACGTTATTCCTCCCACTGACACCAATGTTGGGGCACTATTCCTCCCACTGACACCAATAATGAGGCACTATTCCTCCCACTGACACCAATGATGGGGCGCCAATGATTAGGTCCTAAGTAAATGTTGGTGATCGGTTTGAATTCATTATTATTTATTGATTTTATGTATTTTTTCAGTATCATATGGTTTGACATGTCCAATCAAAAAATGTTTATAGTTTAATTAAGGATTTAATTTTTTTTGAATTTCTAATGCACTTTAAATCTTTTCTGCTACAGTTAATAAAGCTATTCTTTGTTGTAAATTGATCCACATTTCTTTCTTTTTTTATTCTCTTATACGTTAATAAGGATACAGTGTTATGCAGAGGTGTACTTATAACAATTTTATAGACAAATGATACTATTTACAGTCGCGCGGGGGGCGCAAAATGTTTTCTTCTTCCTAGGGGGGGGGCATGACAGAAAATAAATTGAGAAGCACTGGTCTATGGGAATGTATGACCATTCTTCCAGAAGCGCATTTGTGAGGTCAGGCACTGATGTCGGACGAAAAGGCCTGGCTCGCATTCTCTGCTCCAATTCATCCCAAAGGTGTTCTATCGGTTGAGGTCAGGACTCTGTGCAGGCCAGCTAAGTTCATCCACCCCACCACACGCTCTTCCATGTCTTTATGGACCTTGGTTTGTGCATTGGTGCGCAGTCATGTTGGAACAGGAAGGGGCTGTTCCCACAAAATTGGGAGCATGAAGTTGTCCAAAATGTCTTGGTATGCTGACGCCTTAAGAGTTCCCTTCACTGGAATTAAGGGGCTGAGCCCAACTCCTGAGGAACGACCCCACATCATAACTCCCCCTCCACCAAACTTTTCACTTGGCACAAAGCTGTCAGGCAAGTATCATTCTCCTGGTAACCGCCAAACCCAGACACGTCCATCATATTGCCAGAGTGGTGTGATTCCTCAATTCAGAGAACACGTCTCCACTGCTCTAGAGTCCAGTGGCGGTGTGCCTTACACCACTGCATCCAACGCTTTGCATTGCACTTGGTGATGTAAGATGCTTGGCTATGGAAACCAATTCCATGAAGCTCTCTACGTACTGTTGTGTCAATCTGAAGGCCACACGCAGTTTGGAGGTCTTTAGCTATTGACTCTGCAGACAGTTGGCGACTTCTGTGCACTGTGCGTTTCATCAAGCACTGACCCCGCTCTGTCATTTTACATGGCCTACCACTTTGTTGCTGAGTTGCTGTTGTTCCTGAGTTGCTGTTGTTCCCACTTTTTTATAATACCACTAACAGTTGACCGTGGAATATTTAGTAGCAAGGAAATTTCACAGATGGACTTATTGCACAGGTGGCAGCCTATTATGGTACCATACTTGAATTCACTGAGCTCCTGAGAGTGACCCATTCTTTCACAAATGTTTGTAGAAGCAGTCTGCATGCCCAAGTGCTTCTTTCTATACACCTGTGGCCATGGAGATGATAGGAACACCTGAATCTAATGATTTGGAGGGGTGTCCCAATACTTTTGGCAATATAGCGTGTGCAAGTATAGACATCTTTTCTTTTACAGGGTAGATAGTATAGTCATAGAATGGGGGTGGGAGTAGGATTATTTTGAATTTGACTGGATTGCCACTTTATTTGGTTGGCAACTCGTACTGCTTCTTCTCACATTACATAGTTTTACCATTGTCATATTTCACACGACTGTCATATGCCTTTAAGTGTTCTTGTATTTGTCTGCTCCACCCTTTCCTCTGGTTTAGTTCTTGCTGTATAGATAGCCCACCCCTTTTCCCAGTAAGGCTCGTGTCATGAAGCAGATCACATTATGATCTTTTGACCTATCCGATGTTCATTGTTGTAAGATTCTCTCTCAGTTTATTGAATAAACTTCACAAGGTCTACAAGATATCTGGATTGAGTCACTGCCTGTGGTATTCAACTAAGATTGGCGTTATCGCCATCTCATCACAACTGTAAGTTACAGAGAACATACTTTCAATGCTTAGATTGGAGAGACAGGACAACTATCCAATAACTACACAAGGTTGATACCAGGTCAGATTCATGTGATTACATAGCTTACATTAAAAAGTACATTCAATGATGAATGAGGACAGAGCTGCACTAATGTGTGTGTTTTTTGTTTTTTGTTTTTTTAACTCTGCCAAGAGTTTATCTTTCAAATGGAGATTGAAGATTTATAATCAGAGGAAAGGTAGGAACTCTTTGTGGTGCTGCATTGCAGTATGTATATGCGGGGGATCCTTTCATTTCCTTTAACAGGATATTGAAATTTGCATGTAACAGAGCTAGTGTCCTTATTTCTATTTACAAGCATTTAAAGCTAAACTCTAGGCACATATATTTATTCATAATAGTGTAACTATATCTCACTTTCTGCAATCTTTCATAATGCAACCCATGCAAAAATGTGCCCCTGCCTGCCAATCTCCATTCCATCCCACTTCCACCTGATTGGCTTCAACAGAGCAAGGAAATTGAGCCCCAGGGGGTGCTGCTACAACTATGCTGCCTTTACTGCACAGGATCTTGAGTAGTTGCAGGGGAGCTCTGTTGAGTCATAAACTGCTGCAACACAGAGGTCTGTTACTCCGCAGAAGCCTGAGAAGTGATAGAAGAGCTCTCTGCTACTGTGTACCCAACCTAAACATCTGGCACTCCGTTCCCACTCTCCAATTCTTATTCATTAAAGCTGACCAATGGAGTGGTGGCGAAACCAGCAAAGCAAAGGGTAATTGCTACAGCTCTGCAGATTGTTACTTTTCAGCAGCTTGAGCAGTCATAGGGCAGCTCTTCGCTCCAGTCAAAACCTACATGTTCATGGGAGTTGTAAGATTGGGAGCTTATCTACATGAACCAGTAGTTGCATAAAGCATTTTGTGTACTTATAGGCAGGTACACAGCTTTAACCACATGTGCCATCCCTAATTTTTACTGCAGAGGCAAGAAGATTGTGGCTGGGCCCTCTGAACATTCCCTGGACCCTGGATTTGCCTTGTGTATGACCGGACTGTATTAGGGAATTAAATTAAACAAACATTCCCAGACCACATCATATGTTTCTCCAAGACTGGTTTACATACTGTAAACCTACAGGGAAACGAGAACAGACATAAACAGCAGGGAAACTCAAATATTAAAATGTATCTAAAGTGAAAACATTTTAGTTGTGGATAGAGCAGAGAATGGGTTAAACCCTTGTTATGTTTTTGCTTTTGTCTGTGTCCCTACAAGGAGATCTATCCTATTTCTCTTGTTGACCATTGCCACCAGTTATAGCCATCAGCAGCTGGGTTTTGCAGAAATTTCCTAATGGAAATACCAGTTCTAATAGAAGGTATCCAGAAGGAGTTTTCCTCTCACTGCCTGTGGTGCCTCCAGGACACAGCAAAAAAAAAAAAAAAAAATCTCCACTCTATCCAAAAAAGTTTTAGCTTTATAAAAATAGAGGGGTTGCATTACATACATACACTTTCAAAACCTCATTTATGTTTTCTGTATATTAACATTCCACAATTTTTATACCGTCACATGCACAGTAACTGCTTATACAGCTTACCCGTATCATTAAAATAATTTTTTATTGCGGACAATACGTTGGTCCCAGGCCGAAGGTCAGGCAAATCTTCAGGTCTGTATGAAAATATCAACGTCAGTTATAAGCATTAACACTATCCATGAGGGAATACGACACTTAGGGATACTACAGCTGTTGCTGGATGCAGACCAGTAGCTGACAAGCTATCATGTGCCCTTTCAGCTGAAGAGCCCACTAGAGCATGATCAGTTATTTAAAGGTTTAGGAAGCATCATGCACAGCCAGAACATCACATGCCACGTAATTTTTATTTACTGCAATTTTTATTTACTGCATTGTACACAAATTGTGTGTGACACCTCCAGTGTCTCTGCCTTGCTGCTGGGCCTTCTTTTCTATCCTAGTATACAGCAATCGTCGGCTTTGATTGATTAATGTCAGGACTGCTGTGTACTCACAGGTGTCAGCAGCTGCAGCTGTCAAAAAAGCAGTCTGAGCCCCAGTTCACACTGTGGACCCACATGCAATTCGCACACGAATCGCACCGCATCCCTGTGTCGTGCAATTTGAGCCCATTCATTTTATATGGCTCAAATCGCACCGAATCCACACAAAAAAGGTACAGGCACATTTTTTTCTTTTGCTGCTGCGCTGGAATCAGATCACATGGGTGTTTATACCTATGTGATTCAATTCAGGCAAATGCACTGGGTGGGTGTTAACTTAAGATTACCCACAGCAGATTGCATGAACACAGTGCAATAGTTATGCAGCGAGGAAAACGCACATGAATTGGTGCGTTTCCCATACCGCATCACTGTGAATACAGGCTGAATTAGCATTTACAAAAACACTGCTCCAGATGCAAATATAGAAAGATATAAAGTAACAATGTTAATTTTGTATAATTTTTGTTCATCTGCAGTTCAAAGGGATGAACTTTAATCTGCAGATTATGTCACTTAAAATAACCTGACAAGTGTAAGAAAAAAAATTTTTTTTTAATAAAATGTTCCCGTTTCACCCCTTACTTTACTCTAATCAGCCCCTAATTAACTCCTTAGACCTCTTTCACATGGCCAGTTTGTTGCGGGTTCCAGGTTCCTGTGGCAAGAATCTGCGGATTCTTGCTACAGGAATGATCGGGTTATGCATTCAACATCGATCACTAAGCCCATTTAAAACAACCTGGCAGGCTACAGCGGCCCCTGCTGATTGCATGTGGCCGCACACAGAGAAATTCGCTTCGGTTCTGGGACAGATGACCAAACCTGGTCAGTTGCATCCAGGCTTAGACATCTGCCCCAAAACTGCAGCTAATCGCTCTGCGTGTGGCTACATGCGATCAGCAGCAGTCGCTGTCAGCCTACCAATTAGTTTTAATGGGCTGAGCAGCCGATGCTGATCGCATAGACCAGTCACTCCTTCAGCAAAAATCCAAACTCTTGACGCAGTAACAAACAGACTCTTGAGGCCTTAACAAACAGACTGTGTGAAAGGGGCCTTATTCTCCTCCTCTATTTATTATCTTAATGTTGATATTTTGTATTTGTAATGGTTACCAGAATCATAATTTTACAGTAATTTTAAACAGAACAAATTACAGAATAATTAAGATAATTGTGCAGCGCTAAAAGTACCAAGAATAAATATATCCTGAATGAATCAAAAGGCGTCCAATGAATAATCCAAATATGTGCGTTAAATGAATAGTTCTGATAATGCAATATATAGAAAAAAGTGAAAGTTCAAAAGTATGTAATCACAGTTCAAATAAACATCAACGCTTTCACTGATAATAACCAAGGTGACACTGTTATTCCCAGCTGTGCATGATACAGTGCTCTGGTGAAGTGCGAGGTACAGATAAAATGCACACTAACCAGATGCGCATTTATAAAAGCGCAGTGTATACATTAAATTATGGTCTGCCAGGAATCCCTTCTAGGGTGGTACCGGATGCAGCCTAAGTTAGGTGACCTTCATCTGGATTATGGGATGGTAGTCAGTCGGAGATCCCCTTTAAGGATAGGTTGTGACACAGTGGATAAACCTCTTCCAGGCACTGGGATGAGTTTCAGGGGGATTAAGTGCTCGGTACAGAGCAAAAAGTGAATATGCCCATAGTGTAGTAATTAGGTATGACTTTAATGGTATTCAAGGTTAAAAGGCCATATATTCATATACATAGGCTAGAGTAGATAATACATGCAGGATAAAGCTGCTGAGTAAACTGACGTGACGTAACAGCGTGCAGGCTCCTCCTTAACGTGTATGTGTTTTATATATATATATAAAAATAACACACACGTTACCTTGCTATCTTAAGTAAAGACAAAGATATCACTGCATAAACAGGTCCATAGCAGAAATGTAAAAATTGCTCTGGCCCATAGTGTGTGAACAAGTGTGAGAGATGAAGTGGTTAAACACAGATGAGTACACAGTTTCCAGCTTAGTGTTTAGGAAAGAAGGGGGCATGTAAGACATTTGAATATCTCTGGCTTTCTAGACCCTCTTTCTGCAAAGCACACAGACCACAAATTAGCTCCAGTAGGTTACAAAACATTGTGAAGCTTAGAAAACGTTTGCTCCGTTTAAATTTTATAACTGTAGACCATGAGTGGCACCCCCAAAACCTGGCCAAAAAAAACCTCCCATTTTAAGCATTCAACCCCGCTGTACCTAGAAGCTAGGAGGCACCAGTCTTGCTGCTACAGGGGGAGGGAGAGTGCATTGAGCATGTACAGGTTTTAAACCTGGGCGAGAGCTTGCTCCAGTAAAGCTAAAGGCAAGAGCACAACATATGGTGCGTCTTCACTTCAAGGCAGGATGATGCTGATCACGTACTGTGGGAGTTATTTGCCCAGGCTTTAAGGGTGCCACTTATGGCCTACAATTTATGGCATTTAAACGGCAACATGTTTCTAAGCCACACAATGCTGTTTATTTTACTGGGGCCCCTTGACTGCATAGTCAATTTTATTCAAAAGGTGAACTTGGCTTTAAGATATGCTTACCATGGAAACACACTTACCTATTACGATAAAATCTTAATCTATATTGGGTTTTAAGCTGGTTCTGTATAAAGAAATATGAGTTAGTTTTCAAGTTCTCAAACTGTTTGAAGCAATTCACAAAATGATTTTTATTGCACCAATGTCTAGATAGCAGCTGTGAAAACTCAGACTGGAAATCAGACTTTTTAAGGCATTGTTAAAGTGATGCTAAACCCATGATAGTAAAATAATGGATCGGCACTCCTGGAGCACAGATAAAACTATAAATGCATTTTTAATTTGAATGAAACCACCATCTACCTTTTTTTAATATCAGAACACAGCGATCACGTGACATGAAGAGGTGCCCTATATGTTCTTGTAGGAGGAGGCTTCACTCTCCTCTGAAGTCTCCTGTGAGGTTCGCTGACCCCTAATGCTAGTGCTAGTGCATTTTTCCGGCCGCCATACGGCTATTGGCCGGGCGTCAAATGGTTAAACTAGAAAAGCTACAATTTCTTGGGAAATTGTGTATAGTGTTCTTGCATCCACCAGTAATCTACAACTGGAGTGGGCGGAGTAACTGGGTGGATTGGCTTGTCACTCTGCTGCCTGCTCACACACCTGGGTTCCTATGGCAACTCACTCTACAGCAAGGGCAGAGAAGAGCGGTTAAAATCTAACTGCTCCAACTTGCTCACTTGGCAGTTGCCATTTTCAAACGGTTGTAGTTTAAAAACGGTAAATCCTACAGCGAAGAGCTCTATATTGTGAGAATCACAAGACCCAGACCTACATTTTGATGCATAGTATTTCTCTGAAATACAGTCAGGTCCATAAATATTGGGACATCAACACAATTCTAACACTTTTGGCTCTATACAGCACCACAATGGATTTGAAATGAAATGAACAAGATGTGCTTTAACTGCAGACTTTCAGCTTTAATTTGAGGGTATTTACATCCAAATCAGGTGAATGGTGTAGGAATTACAACAGTTTGCATATGTGCCTCCCCCTTGTTAAGGGACCAAAAGTAATGGGACAATTGGCTTCTCAGCTGTTCCATGGCCAGGTGTGTGTTACTCCCTCATTATCCCAATTACAATGAGCAGATAAAAGGTCCAGAGTTAATTTCAAGTGTGCTATTTGCATTTGGAATCTGTTGCTGTCAACTCTCAAGATGAGATCCAAAGAGCTGTCACTATCAGTGAAGCAAGCCATCATTAGGCTGAAAAAAAACAAAACAAACCCATCAGAGAGATAGCAAAAACATTAGGCGTGGCCAAAACAACTGTTTGGAACATTCTTAAAAAGAAGGAACGCACTGGTGAGTTCAGCAACACCAAAGGACCCGGAAGACCACGGAATACAACTGTGGTGGATGACCAAAGAATTCTTTCCCTGATGAAGAAAACACCCTTCACAACAGTTGGCCAGATCAAGAACACTCTTCAGGAGGTAGGTGTATGTGTGTCAAAGTCAACCATCAAGAGAAGACTTCACCAGAGTGAATACAGAAGGTTCACCACAAGATGTAAACCATTGGTGAGCCTCAAAAACAGGAAGGCCAGATTAGAGTTTGCCAAACGACATCTAAAAAAGCCTTCACAGTTCTGGAACAACATCCTATGGACAGATGAGACCAAGGTCAACTTGTACCAAAGTGATGGGAAGAGAAGAGTATGGAGAAGGAAAGGATTTGCTCATGATTTTAAGCATACCACCTCATCAGTGAAGCATGGTGGTGGTAGTGTCATGGTGTGGGCATGTATGGCAGCCAATGGAACTGGTTCTCTTGTATTTATTGATGATGTGACTGCTGACAAAAGTAGCAGGATGAATTCTGAAGTGTTTCGGGCAATATTATCTGCTCATATTCAGCCAAATGCTTCAGAACTCATTGGACGCTGCTTCACAGTGCAGATGGACAATGACCCAAAGCATACTGCAAAAGCAACCAAAGAGTTTTTTAAGGGAAAGAAGTGGAATGTTATGCAATGGCCAAGTCAATCACCTGACCTAAATCCGATTGAGCATGCATTTCACTTGATGAAGACAAAACTGAAGGGAAAATGCCCCAAGAACAAGCAGGAACTGAAGACAGTTGCAGTGGAGGCCTGGCAGAGCATCACCAGGGACGAAACCCAGCGTCTGGTGATGTCTATGCGTTCCAGACTTTAGGCTGTAATTGACTGCAAAGGATTTGCAACCAAGTATTAAAAAGTGAAAGTTTGATTTATGATTATTATTCTGTCCCATTACTTTTGGTCCCTTAACAAGTGGGAGGCACATATGCAAACTGTTGTAATTCCTACACCATTCACCTGATTTGGATGTAACGACCCTCAAATTAAAGCTGACAGTCTGCAGTTAAAGCACATCTTGTTCGTTTCATTTTGCATCCATTGTGGTGGTGTATAGAGCCAAAAATGTTAGAATTGTGTCGATGTCCCAATATTTATGGACCTGACTGTATTAAAAATGAAGGCACAGTCGCAGTTTAGAAATTGCCCTTCAAATTTGAGGTGACTAGAGTGGAGTTTCAATGAATGTCAATGGGCAGCGTGAGTTGCAAACAAATGGTCATATTGTGAAAACTATCAGGACTATGGCTTAGCCGTGGATTTTTAGTGGCAGCAGGGATAGCTGAACGTTTTAATATAGGATTTGTGTAGGTGGGCTTGAAAATGAGGAAGTGATGGTAGTTTAGAAATCATGTCCTGATTTTTCAGCTCACACTCTAGCTTTTGTCAGCTCACACTCTAGTTTTGAACATTCCGCCATTCATTCCTATGGGACCAATTTCACCACAAAAACGCCGATATTTTGTAAACCATTCAGCGAAACGTTCCACAAAGTAATAGCACATCAATCGGGAACAATCCGCACGTTTCGGTATATTACGGTCTATGTAGTGTAAAAACTGTGGGAGAAGTTAGGGTGGTAAATTTGGCTATAATAATAAGAATATATGTGAGATAACAGTAAGTGGTCTTGCCATGCAAGAACACTTAATAAAAAGAAGGGGGGGGGGGGCTGGTAGAAAATTCCAAAGTCACGGTAGTGGCCTCTCGGCTAATTACAAAGGTTAAGCAGAGAAAACACACTTACACACCACAGGCTAAGCACCACGGCCTACAGTTTGAGATTGGCGAGTAAAACACAGGCCATGGGGTAACTGCAGTGTTCAGCAAAGAGCCATGTCAAGCAGTAAGCAGTATGCCTAACAGGGTCCTTCAACCACCTGCTGCCCAGGGACGCCCCTACATCCTTGAGTTGCATTAGTTATACCAGGATGATGCCTACAGCTACAAGCATCATCCTAGTATCTTTTTTGTACAAGCAATTCTAGTGGGTAATTAGCTGGATAGATCATTTTTACAGTCACCCGGAAGGGGCCTCACCCCCTCCCACCACTGCTTGAAGATCTATAATGGTTTCTATGGTTTAAGAAACCAGAAGCGACAAGTATTTTGTCACTTATTGCCTCGGCTCTGTGTTTACTGGCCGGATGCCAGCCAGTAAAGCATCCGATCAGACTGATGCAGTCTGGAGAGGTCTGGGATCTAATAGACCTGTCACTGTCTAATTTTGTCACAAGGGATGTTTACATTCCTTGTGACAGCATAAAAGTGTTTCAACAAATTAAAGAAACAGTGTCAAAATGAAAAAAAAAAAGTTTAAAGCGCCCCTATCCTCCCATGTTTGCATGCAAAGGCAAATGTACATCATACACACATATGTTAATGGTGTTTGCACAACACATGAGATATCGCCACAAGAGCAATAATTTTAGCACCAGACCCCTTGTATAACTCTAAACTAGTAACCTGTAAAAAGTGTTGCCTATGAAGATTTTTAGGGTACTATAGTTTGACGTCTTTCCACAAGCGTATGCAATTTTAAAGCATAACATGTTGGGTATCTATTTACTCGGAGTAACAACATCCTTTATATTTTACCAAACAATAGGGTATTATATTGTGTTTTTGCACATTAAAACTCATACATTTTTTTTTATTGCGTTTGAAAATACCTCTGTGCAAATATTGTGTGACATAAAAAATATGCAATTACCATTATTTTATTCTCTAAAGCTTCTGCTTAAAAAAAGTATATAACGAATATGGGTTCCAAGTAGTTTTCTAGCATAGAACAGAAAAGCCAGATTAGACTTTGCCAAAAAACATCTAAAAAAAGCCAGACCAGTTCTGGAAAAGCATTCTTTAGCCGATGACACTAAGATTAATCTATACCAGAATGATTGGAAGAAAAAAGTGTGGAGAAAGCTTGGAACAGCTCATCATCCAAAGCACACAACGTCACCTGTAAAACATGGTGGAGGCAGTGTGAATGCATGGCTTTCAGTGGCACTGGGTCATTGGTGTTTATTGATGATGTGACAGAAGCAGCCGGATGAATTCTGCAGTGTTTAGAGATATACTGTCAGCCCAGATTCAGCAAAGTTGATTGAACAGCGCTTCACAGTACACATGGACAATGATCCAAAACACACTGCAAAAGCAACCCAGGAGCTTTTGAAGGAAAAGAAGAGGAATATTCTGCAATGGCTGAGCCAATCACCTGATCTAAACCCAACTGAGCATGTACTTCACTTGCCGAAGGCAAAACTAAAGGCAGGAAGACCCACAAACAAAGATCAACTGAAGGCAGCTGCAGTTAGAGCCTGGCAAAGCATCAGAAAGCAGAAATAGGAAACCCAGTCTTTGGTAATGTCCATGGGTTGCAGACTTCAGGCAATCATTGCCAGTAAAGGATTCTCAACAAAATATTAACAATGAACATTTTATTTATGATTATATTAATTTGTCCAATTACATTTGAGCCCCTGAAAATGAAGGGACTGTGTATGAAAATGGTTGCAGTTCCTAAAATTTGTACTTGATATTTATGTTCAACCCCTTGAATTAAAGCTAGAAGTCTGCACTTCAAATTCATTTGGATTGTTTTGTTTTAATTTATTCTGGTGGCATACAGAGCCAAAAGTATGAAAATTGCTCCTGTGTCCAAATATACATGGACCTGTGTGTGTGTGTACACACACCTCAAAAAATTTAAAGGAACACTTTGAAAACACATCAGATCTCAATGGGGAAAATTATCATGCTGGATATCTATACTGGTATGGACTGGGTAATGTGTTAGGAACATAAGGATGTCCCAACGTTTGAGGACTGAATTCAAAAGACACCCCAAAAATCAAAGTGAGAAAATGATGCAGCAGGCTAGTCCATTTTGCTGAAATTTCATTGCAGCAACTCAAAATGGTACTCAGTAGTTTGTATGGCCCCCACGTGCTTGTATGCATGCCTGACAACGTTGGCGCATGCTCCTAATGAGACAACGGATGGTGTCCTGGGGAATTTCCTCCCAGATCTGGACCAGGGTATCACTGAGCTCCTGAACAGTCCGAGCTGCAACCTGGCAGCATCGGATGAATCGAGCCATGATATCCCAGAAGTGTTCTATTGGATTTAAGTCAGACAAGCGTAGGGGCCATTCAATGGTACCAATTCCTTCATCCTCCAGGAAATGCCTGCATACTCTCACCACATGAGGTTGGGCATTGTCGTGAACCAGGAGGAACCAAGGAGCCACTGTACCAGCATAGTGTCTGACAATGGGTCCAAGGACTTCATCACGATACCTAATGGCAATCAGGGTGTCATTGTCTAGCCTGTAGAGGTCTGTGCGTCCCTCCATGGATATGCCTCCCCAGACCATCCCTGACCCACCCCAAAAACAGTCATGCTGAACAATGTTACAGACAGCATAAACTTCTCCAGACCCTTTCACGTCTGTCACGTGCTCAGGGTGAACCAGCTCTCATCTATGAAAAGCACAGGGCGCCAGTGACAGACCTGCCAATTGTGGGGTTCAATGGCAAATGTTTAATCGAGCTCTATGGTGCCAGGCAGTGAGCACAAGGCCCATTAGAGGACGTTGGGCCCTCAGGTCACGCTCATGAAGTCTGTTTCTGAATGTTTGGTCAGACATTCACACCAATGGCCTGCTGGAGGCCATTTTGTAGGGTTCTGGCAGTGCTCATCCTGTTTCTCCTTGCACAAAAGGAGAAGATACCGGTCCTGCTGATAGGTTAAGGACCTTCTTCAGCCCTGTCCAGCGCTCCTAGAGTAACTGCCTGTCTCCCGGAATCTCCTCCATGATCTTAAGACTGTACTGGGAAACATATTGATGTGCCATCCAGAAGAAGTTAGACTGCCTGTGCCACCTCTGTAGGGTATCTCCTCATGCTACCAGTAGTGACACGGACGCTAGCCAAATGCAAAACTAGTGAACAACAGTCAGAAAAGATAAGTAGGGAAAAAATGTCAGTGGCCTCCACCTTTAAAACCATTCCTGATTTGGGGACCATCTCATTGTTGCCCATCTAGGGAACCTGTTGTTAATTTCATCAACACCAAGCAGCTGAAACTGATTAACAACCCGCTCTGCTACTTTACTTTCCTTTCAGAATCAACATTTTCTATGGGACACTACACTACAAACTACCACAAATGTGGGCCATTGATTGCAAACAAGATTTGTTAATTTGCCATGCAAAAAAGTATGTTTCTTAACAAATTCATTCAAAACGAATACACTCCAATGAAAGTCTTAGGAGCAAAGCTAAAATTTACACAAAAAAAACCTAATTAACAAGAATTCAACTACAGGTGAGTCTAATTATTCATTTAACAGATGTTCAGCAGACAGTTGATTATAAAAGGGCATTACTTAACCACTTCCAGACCGGACACTTTTACCCCCTTCCTGACCAGGGCAATTTTCAGCTTTTAGCGCTATCACACTTTGAATGACAATTGCGCGGTCATGCAACACTGTACCCAAATGAATTTTTTACCATTTTTTTGAGATAGATAAAGCTTTATTTTGGTGGTATTTATTCACCACTGGGATTTGTATTTTTTTTGCTATGTAAATGAAATGTCCAAAAAATTTGAAAAAAAGTGTTTTTTTTATAAAATTTTGCAAATAAATAATATTTCATCATAAATCTTAGCCAAAATTTATTCCGTTATCTTTTTAGTAAAAAAAAAAAAAAATCCAAATTAGTTTATAAGCAAAAATTATAATTTTTAAACATTTTTTTTTACATTTTTATTTTATTTTTTATTTTTTTATTTTTTTTTTTTTTACATACTGTCACCCTAGCAGTACAGTTTTTTTACACTGATTGCTTTTACACCCATATAGGATATAAAAGCAATCATTCCTCTTTCTCTCTGTGTGCATTCTTGCACTCATTGAAAAGAACTGAGTGAACTATGATTGGTCATAGCTTGTCACATGGTACAAGGCTTTTGTGAATAGCCTTGTACCATGTGACCTCTGTGATCATTCACAGATTTCACACATAGTAAGCAATGATGTCAGAAGTGACATCTTGCTTACTACTTTGCATGTGATCACTGATTGGCCAATCAGTGATCACATGACCGGGACCTCGTACAGAGGTCCCGTCCGACGATCGGTGTTTCACTGTGTCCGGAGGACACAGCGGGCACCGGATCGCGGTGCTGCGCGCTCCCAGGGAGCGCGCACAAGCAGGGTGCGGGGAGGCCGTTTATAGACGGCCACCTGACCCTGCAGTGCCACCGTCCGGCCGTTTATATACAACGGCCGGTCGGGAAGTGGTTAAAGAAAACCCCTTCCCATTTTATGCTGTCAGCAATGGCACCACATGGAAGAGAAATGTCACAAGGCCTGAGAAAGAAAATAATTTTTTTACACAAGAAAGGTGAAGGCTACAAGAAGTTCAGCAAAACTTTACTTATCAGTCAGAATACTGTAGCAAAAGTGACAAATTTAACAAAGATGGAACTGCAACCATCTCACAGAGACGTCCAGACTGTCCACGTAGGTTAACACCTTGACAGGAGCATCTTGTGATGAGAAGGGTTGAAGAAAATCACCATGCAAGTTCACTGCAGTTAGCTAAAGAAGTAGAAAGGCAAACTGGGGTTATTGTTTCCTGTGACAAAATATGCCGTACACTGTAGAGGAATGGCATGCATGAGTGTCGTCCACAAAAGGAAGCCTCTCCTAAAGCCCATGCACAAAAACGCACGCCTAGAATTTCCCAGGGCCCATGCTAAAAAAGAGAAGACTATTGGGACTCTGTACGCTGGAGAGATGAGACCAAGATAAAATGTTTTTGGAACCAATGGCTTCAAAAATGTATGGTGTCACAAAGGTTAGGAGTACAAAGACAAATGCATTGTGTCTGCAGTGAAACATGGTGGTGGCAATGCCTTTCTGTGGGGCTGCATGAGTGCTGCTGATGTTGGGAAGCTGCATTTCACTGATGGTATTATAAACTCACAGATATACTGCTCTATACTGAAATAAAATGTTACCATCACTCCGTGCCCTTGGTGACCATGCACTTTTCCAACATGACAATGATCCAAAACAAATCTAAGGCCACTGTTGCAATTCTGAAGAACAGGGTGAAAGTGATTCAGTGGCCAAGTACAGTGGGGCAAAAAAGTATTGTCAGCCACCAATTGTGCATGTTCTCCCACTTAAAAAGATGAGAGACCTGTAATTGGCATCATAGGTAGACCTCAACTATGAGAGACAAAATGAGAAAACAAATCCAGACAATCACATTGGCTGATTTGGAAAGAATTTATTTGCAAATTATGGTGGAAAATAAGTACTTGGTCATCTACAAACAAGCAAGATTTCTGGCTCTCACCGACCTGTACCTTCTTCTTTAAGAGGCTCCTCTGTCCTGCACTCATTACCTGTATCAATGGCACCTGTTTGAACTTGTTATCAGTATAAAAAGACACCTGTCCACAACCTCAAACAGTCACACTCTAAACTCCACTATGGTGAAGACCAAAGAGCTGTCGAAGGACACCAGAAACAAAATTGTAGACCTGCACCAGGCTGGGAAGACTGAATCTGCAATAGGCAAGCAGCTTGGTGTGAACAAATCAACTGTGGGAGCAATAATTAGAAAATGGAAGACATAAAAGACCAATGATAATCTCCCTCGATCTGGGGCTCCACGCAAGATCTCACCGCGTGGGGTCAAAATGATCACAAGAACGGTGAACAAAAATCCCAGGACCACACGGGGGGACCTAGTGAACTGACCTGCAGAGAGCTGGGACCAACGTAACAAAGGCTACCATCAGTAACACACCACGCCGCCAGGGACTCAGATCCTGCAGTGCCAGACGTGTCCCCCTGCTTAAGCCAGTACATGTCCAGGCCCGTCTGAAGTTTGCTAGAGAGCATTTGCATGATCCAGAAGAGGATTGGGAGAATGTCATATGGTCAGATGAAACCAAAATAGAACCGTTTGGTAGAAACACAACTCGTCGTGTTTGGAGGAGAGAGAATGCCGAGTTGCATCCAAAGAACACCATACCTACCGTGAAGCATGGGGGTGGCAACATCATGCTTTGGGGCTTTCTCCGCAAAAAGGGACCAGGACGACTGATCCATGTACAGGACAGAATGAACGGGGCCATGTATCGTGAGATTTTGAGTGCAAACCTCCTTCCATCAACAAGGGCATTGAAGATGAAATGTGGCTGGGTCTTCCAACATGACAATGATCCCAAACATACCGCCTGGGCAATGAAGGAGTGGCTTCGTAAGAAGCATTTCAAGGTCCTGGAGTGGCCTAGCCAGTCTCCAGATCTCAACCCCATAGAAAACCTTTGGAGGGAGTTGAAAGCCCGTGTTGCCCAGCGACAACCCCAATACATCACTGCTCTAGAGGAGATCTGCATGGAGGAATGGGCCAACATACCAGCAACAGTGTGTGCCAACCTTGTGAAGACTTACAGGAAACGTTTGACCTCTGTCATTGCCAACAAAGGATATATAACAAAGTATTGAGATGAACTTTTGATATTGACCAAATACTTATTTTCCACCATAATTTGCAAATAAATTCTTTCCAAATCAGCCAATGTGATTGTCTGGATTTTTTTTCTCATTTTGTCTCTCATAGTTGAGGTCTACCTATGATGCCAATTACAGGCCTCTCTCATCTTTTTAAGTGGGAGAACTTGCACAATTGGTGGCTGACCAAATACTTTTTTGCCCCACTGTATGTCTCTTGATCTGAACC
The DNA here is from genome assembly GCF_062004578.1 of Staurois parvus. NCBI lineage: Eukaryota > Metazoa > Chordata > Amphibia > Anura > Ranidae > Staurois > Staurois parvus. The sequence continues at coordinate 4,934,712 of NW_028317882.1, forward strand.
CAATTGAACACCTATGGAGAATTCTGAAGAGACAAGTTCAGCATCACTCTCCATCCAGCATCCAGGCTCTAAAAAAGGTCATTCTTGAAGAATGGAAAAAGATAGATGTTGCAATATGTCGCCAACTTGTTCATTCCATACGTAGAAGACTTGGTGCTGTCCTTACAAATCATGGAGGTCATACAAAATACTAGATGGAGTAGTTTTTGTTGTGGGGTGTATTCATTTTTGCATCAGCTAATTTGAGTAAAACTGAAGATTTTGTAATCAAGTTATATTTTTAAATTTACTTTCATGTAATGAGCAAATCAAATGTTCTAGAAAACTCAGTTTTGTCAAAATTTTGGAAATTGTTCTTGTGTTCATTGAAATAGATTAAAATCTTACTTTTGAAAAGGGGTGTACTCATTTATGCTGAGCACTATATATGGTTGCTACTAGAAAGAGCCTGGACACATACCCCGAGGGCAAATACACAGCTTCCCAGTGAGCACCTTTAGATGATACCAATGCTTGAGCACCACATACTATATCTCCCAACAGCTCAAATGCTACACAACAGCTCACAGGCACAGTAGAGATGCACAGACAGGACAGCAGGGCCAGCACTGGATAATTGTGCAGGCAAGGAAGGTCACCCTCACTTCCCCACATACCATAAACAGGACTGCAGCACGAGCAGGCAAATTCCAGGTGTGCTGACCTCACCCTAGAGTCCATACCTCAAATGGTACACTGGCATGGTACATCTGCCCATTGCTCCACACAGGGAGTGGCGGAAAAAGTCTGTCCAATTTGGCAGAGCGAATTCCCATAGCTAAAAAGGCTGTGCTGCTGCAAACACAGCACTAGCCCACTGTAGCCCCGCCCCTTGGGGGGCGCCTGGTCATCACGCAAGGACAAGCAGGATGCAAGTAGGCAGGATGGCGGGCCCCAATGCTGCTTTGCAGCCATCCATAGACCCATCCACTAGTGCAAGTGCTCTGGATCCTCAGGCAAAAAATAGGCAGTTTGCCTGGGCAATACCATCAAGAAAAATGGCACCAGTGTCTTGTTAGCTCCAGAAGGCTTCAAAGCGACGGCCTAGAGTTGTAGCCAGCCCGACCATGTGGAGCGTGCACCCGCAGGATGGTCCTGAAGGAAAATAAAACTGATTCCAGCATGTCACCTGAAGGATACCCTGCTCAGGAGAAATAGGAAGGCACAGCCCCCTCACATAGTGTGGATAAAACCTATTCCATGCAATCCCCACAGCCACCAGGCACACACCAGAGTGGTAAGGAGGAAGCTGACGCACAATCCAGCAGTGAACCCCTGGAACTAGCGAACCTCCTCCAGCTGAAATTCAGGGAGCCACCTGCACAGACAAGCCACCTGCTGGGGTGAGAAGAGGGGTGTTAGAGAGGCATGGATCCTGACCACCCAGGGCTAGAAGGGAGAAGGAGACCCAGCAGGGCCAACCATCCTAGGAAGTACCCGCAGTCCGCCAGGGAGGGAGGGGGGCATCTACTTACCAGTCCAACCGAGGTAGCAGGTAAGGCTCCCGAGACAGATTCTCCTCTACAACGAAATGTGTGTGTGGGGGGGGGGGGCTGTGAGCCAGGGTAACACTGACACGGACTGTAGGTGCCCGGTCATATGTGTCCCCATGAGACATTTAAATTGCTGGCTGCCCTGGTCCAGGACGGAACTTAATTGCAGCCAACCCAATGCTGAGCTAAAGACCTGCGCGCGCTCGGTGGCAAGACTGGCGTGACCACTGGATCTAGATTATCCAACCCATCACACAGCCCGGCTGTTGACTAAAGACCACAGGAAAAAAAGCAAAGAAAAAAAGCTATGGAATCAAAGGTCCCAGCATGGAACTATGTCCTTACTCCTGAACACAAGGAAGAAAAACTGGATTGCCTATAGCAGAGAGGGGGTTTTACAGCAGAAGGCACTGCCCATAAGCAGTGCTCTGTTCTTTTTCTGCTAGTGTCTTACTCCTGTAGGTGACGCTATAACCTTATGGTCGAGATTAAGAAGAGCTGTGTCAATCAACGAACATAAGAGAAGTACTGAATTTTTTGCATGTAGGAGAGAAGTGTCAGAATTGACCTGGTAGACCAGTGATTAGAGTGGCTGTAAACCTCAGACAAGAAATATGAGCAAAGCATTTCCCTCTACAGTGTGTACCTGTCTCAAGCACTATGTGTCATTTCTGTCTGCTGCCTCATTCCTCATCCTCTAGATGTGATCTACATGAGTCACTTCTGACTAGTTTTCCTGACACCAAGAGAAGAAAGGTAACGGGGGGGGGGGGGATCTCCAGCACACAGTCTGATTAACAGCCTAGGCACTGTTCCTATGTGTTGCGTGTAACTTCAGCTCTCTGTTTCTAGAAGCTCAGACAAGCTGTATAAATCCTGGACTGTAGAAAAGAGAATACTGCAGATAAACAGGTACAACTTATGTAGGAGGTTTTTCTTCATCTCTGTGTATCACCTGAGAACAGTCACTTCACTGGGTATATGTAAGGGTTACAACCACTTTAAGAGGCAGTCACTATGGGCACCAAAAAAGGCAACTGCTCTCATATTCCTTCATAACCGAGATTTTATAAAATTGCATTCCATATAGATCATACAAAATCCTTCATTACTATGACCTATAGCCCAAATGCACCACACATAGGCATACAATACAAAATGTTATGATCATAAAGATGTACTCCAGACAAACAGCAAAATATACAGATGTAAGGATCTGTATTTCTGACCATCCAGTTCTGGAGTTTACACAGCTCGGCCACACATCACAGTCTAGCCTGGTAAAGCAGAAGACCTATTTTTTCTGCTGCAGTTAAAGTGTTTGCAAAGCAGGGTGGATAAAAACCGATGATTTAAAAAAAAAAAAAATTTGATTTTTTTTCATTTAAAATCGGATTTTTTTGATTTTTAGCAACCTTATTTTAATAAAATGTTTTTGAAATAAAAATCTATCTAAATATAGTTTTCTGTTTAAGATACATTAATAATTTAGTTTATTCAGCATGAAATGGATCTCTGCTCTGCTAGTGGAGATACCATGCACTGCATTGATGAATCCACACAATTTCACAGTAACCATGAGAAAACACATGAAATATAAAAATTTGAGTCGTTCTCCAGCTATGTGTGATTAATCTATTAACCTAAAATCGGTTCTGATATCGCTGTTTTACTAATCTAACAGCTTATTATTCTAAAAAGGAGACCTTCATTTGGTTTTCAAATATTAAAGATTCTATCAGCAAGAATTAGTCGGATTCCATACATTTAAAGAGCACCTTCAGATCCATCATGGCAGCGCCTGTTAGCAGGCATCCACTCACCTGCTGCCGCCACGTCCCTCACCTTGTTGTGTCACTGCCACATCACCAGCCATTCCATTAAAAAGAATGGGACTGTCAGTGAGTCAACAGCGGGTCAGAAGAGGAGCCACAGTGGGACAGACATGACAGGTGCTCTTTAAAAATTAGGATTTAAATCGAGCCTTTTCACTAGTGGTTTAAATCAGGATTTAAATCAAATCCACCCTAATGTAAAGCCTAACAATGAACTTCTCTTATTTGCTCCCTTTTGGTCTGTTAAATGTTTAAAAAAATGCTGACCCTGTCAGAAATTCAAGAGCTGTCCTGTATCCTCTGCAAAAGTCCTGGAGTATCTCTGAGTTTTTTTTTGTAGTTTATTTTTTTATATGACAGATACCCACTCCTACTTCCTGCACTTAGACATGCCTCCTGCCCATGGCCCCACCCGCAGCCTCCTGGGACAGGTCACATTTCCCAGGAGGCTGCAGTACCAGTCTGACAGCGCCACATGATCTTGTGCAAGTGCAGCCAGCTGTGATTCTTCAGGAAGTCATAGCTGGCTCCCATATCCAAAATGGCAGCACCAGGGACCCTCAGTGGTAAGAACTGGCTGAGGGAGGACAACATTGGACCCCAGATAAGTAAATTAATTTTACACCATTTGTAGCTGCTATTAAAAAAAAAACAGTACCTCTTTGATTAAATCTTACTGGTCTTTTCTATTCCACAACCTGCAGCTAAACAGGCAAAAGAGAGCAGCAGACTAGACGATGAGCTCATTTCGCTGTTCGGCAGGCCATACATTATGCAATTTTATTTCCTTCAACTGTAGGTCACAGTCAATGTTGATAGATGGAATCCCTCCTGAAGCACTATTTTGTTCTGACGGAAACACAGGCAGCCTTCCCAAGCAGCAGAATACAATGACCACTATGGGAGGTTTTAGCCGCCCACAGTGATTGGCCAAAAAAGAAAAAGAAAAACAGGCTGGTTGGAACAACCAATCTGCCCATACACAGATCGAAATTTGGCCAGCCCCTGCTGCACTGGCTGAATCTCGATCATTGGAGAAGAAAAGGAGAGGGGTGCCAAACTAAAGTGCAGTATTGAAAGGTTATTTTATTGAGCAAGTTAACTCACTAAATTACAGTGGAGAAAAGGCATGTATCTAAAAAACAGGGTGGATAAAAATCAATGATTTAAAAAAAAAAAAAAAAAAAAAAAAATCAGATTTTTTTAATTTAAAATCAGATATTTTTGATTTAAATCAGATATTTTTGATTTAAATCAGATATTTTTGATTTAAATCAGATATTTTTGATTTAAATCAGATATTTTTTAAATAAAATGCTTTTTGGAGGAAAATATATTACCATCCAAAGGTTATTCCATCATGAAATAAAGATTAGTTTTTTAAATTATGTAGAATAAGGCTGCATATGTTTAATGTTTTTGGTAAATAAATTCCATTAATCCATTCACAATGTCATGCTCTTCCAGAGGTTTTTGTAAGATTATTGGGCAGTTTCTCTGCCTACAAGATATTATCACAGATGCTTGGTTTACTTTTGCAGTTCTCAAAACTGAATTTGACTCAGCGGAGATCACATGCCTCTTCTTCACAGCAAAAATGTTAGAACATGAACAGAGTTCATGAAAAGACCTTCATCCTAACTTCTACAAACCTATGAATACAGAATCAACCCCTTCAGTGCTAAATTTCAAGAAGTTCAGTGAATAGAATAGAAACAATATTTTTCTGATTGTTTGCAGTGGAATAGATCTGCACAAGAAGAAAGTGAAACCAAGTGTGAGGAGGAAGGGGCTGACAGTCTAAGTTTCTTAAAATATATATATTTTGTTTAGCCAAATTAGTTACCAAACATGGATGTTTAAGCAAATAACATATGCTGGAATGTTATTGTTTCAGTTGATTAAATCTATTTAAACTGGTATTATTAAGGTAATGATTATTTTTCTTCCTCCTAAGTACAACAGAAAAGTTGTCCAAATATGAATGATTAACCTATTAAACTGGGGATTAAAAAACTAATATGAAAAGTTGTTATTCTAAAAATCTTTATCTACTTGCATATTAAAGTTATACCAGCAAGAATTAGTCTTTATGTAGAAAACTATGATTTAAATCAAGCCTTACTGACTAGTTATTTAAATCAAATCCACCCTGCTAAAAAAACAAAAAAAAAAAAAATTATCACGATCCATGTATGGCTTTACTCTATTCTCGGATGATGTACAGCTGACTGACTCTTGTGCTGCTTCTCCCTTCCCTAATCTAAGCTCTGCTCTGGACTGCAAGATGGTGATATCAAATCACGTTCACATACAATTCTAAACTACAGAGCTGCATTAAGATGTGTTTTAATATGTGCCTGGAATTTATGTTAAAGTTCCTTCAGGGTAAATTCCAATTATTCCTCCCCCCTCCATTACAAAATATATATATATATATATACATACACATACATATATACACATACACACACACACACACACACACATACATATATATATACACATACATACACACACACACACACACACACACACACAGTGGGGATCGAAAGTTTGGGCACCCCAGCTAAAAATTTGTATTAATGAGCATAAAGAAGCCAAGGAAAGATGGAAAAATCTCCAAAAAGGCATCAAATTGCAGATTAGACATTCTTATAATATGTCAACAAAAGTTAGATTTTATTTCCATCATTTACACTTTCAAAATAACAGAAAACAAAAAAATGGCGTCTGCAAAAGTTTGGGCACCCTGCAGAGTTAATATCTTGTACTGCCCCCTTTGGCAAGTATCACAGCTTGTAAACGCTTTTTGTAGCCAGCCAAGAGTCTTACAAAAGTCTTCCAGTTCTTTGAGATTTCTGGGCTGTCTGTCACGCACTGCTCTTTTAAGGTCTATCCATAGATTTTCAATTATGTTGAGGAGATTGTGAAGGCCATGGCAAAACCTTCAGTTTACACCTCTTGATGTAATCCCCCGTGGATTTCGAGGTGTGTTTAGGATCATTATCCATTTGTAGAAGCCATCCTCTCTTTAACTTCAGCTTTTTCACAGATGGCATCAAGTTACCATCCAAAATTTGCTGAAATTTTATTGAATCCATTTTTTCTTCTACTCGTGAGATGTTCCCTGTGCCACTGGCTGCAACACAACCCCAAAGCATGATTGATCCAACCCCATGCTTAACAGTTGGACAGAGGTTCTTTTCATTAAATTCTGTGCCCCTTCTTCTCCAAACGTACCTTTGCTCATTCCGGCCAAAAAGTTCAATTTTAGCCTCATCGGTCCACAGAACTTGTTTCCAAAATGCATCAGGCTTGTCTATATGTTCATTTGCAAAGTTCGAACGATGATTTTTGTGGTGAGGACATAGAAGAGGTTTTCTTCTGATGACTCTTCCATGAAGACCATATTTGTACAAGTATCTCTTTATAGTGGAATAGTGTACCACAACTCCAGTGTCTGCCAGATCTTTCTGGAGGGATCGTGCAGTCAAACGTGGGTTTTGAATTGTTTTTCTCATAATCCTGCGAGCTGTTCTGTCTGATATTTTTCTTGGTCTTCCAGATGTTGCTTTAACTTCCACTGTTCCTGATGACTGCCATTTCTTAATTACATTCCGAACAGAGAATATTGACATCTGAAAACGCTTTGCTATCTTCTTATAGCCTTCTCCAGCTTTGTGGGCGTCAACTATTTTCAGTTTCAGTTTTCTAGACAACTGCTTAGAACAGGGGTCTGCAACCTTTAAGACATAAAGAGCCACTTGGACCCGTTTCCGAGAGGGAAAAAAAGACTGGGAGCCGCAAAACCATTGCAACATTTAAAACAAATCCGACACTGCATATATTGCAAAAAGCGCTCTGGTCATGAAGGGGGTTCAAGGGCCCAGTAAGCAAAGGGTTAATCAGGGCCACAGTGTATTGTCATAATCACAATCATAGCCTTAGGTCAGTGGTGGGCAACCTTTTTTTTTCAACTGAGCCAAATCTCGCCAAAACCACGATTGAAATTTATTTTGAGAGCCATTTTTAAAACTGAAAATACATCCCCCATATAGTAATTCATCCCCCATAGTAATTCATCCCCCATATAGTAATTCATCCCCCATATAGTAATCCATCCCCCATATAGTAATCCATCCCCCATATAGTAATCCATCCCCCATATTGTAATCCATCCCCCATATAGTAATTCATCCCCCATATAGTAATTCATCCCCCATAGTAATTCATCCCCCATAGTAATTCATCCCCCCTAGTAATTCATCCCCCATATAGTAATTCATCCCCCCTATAGTAATTCATCCCCCCTATAGTAATTCATTCCCCCTATAGTAATTCATTCCCCATATTGTGTCAATTCACTTACCTTTGCTCCGCACGTTCCTCTCGCTGTGTTCCCGCGCCGTTCCGGTCTTCAGGGCGGACTGTGAGAGGAGAGGAGTTCGTCACGCTGCCCCGCCTACATCCTGACAGCCAATGTTTGCCACGCTCCGCGGGCCGGATTAAAAGGTCCGCCGGGCCGTAGTTTGCCCATTGCTGGGCTAGCTGCAGAGTCCTGACTTTTGGGGCGGCCGCCCGAGAGGAGGGAGGGGAGCGGGCGCCCGGCACACAGAAGAGCCGCATTAAAGAGTGTAAATAGCCGCGGCTTGCCGACCACTGAGCTACGGCAACCCTATTGCCTGTCACCTGGTGGGCAGTGTGCTCCGGAGCCGCAGCAAAGGCGAAAGAGAGCCGCATGCGGCTCTGGAGCCACGGGTTGCCGACACCCGGCTTAGAAGAACCCATGGTGCTGATTGTTGGGGCAAGGTCAGATGAGTCTGGGCATTTAAAACCTTTGAGATTGACATCACCTGGTCTTCCCAGACGATGATTGAGAACAATCCATGACACTGGCAGGTCTCAGCTTTGCAAAGGGGGCAGTGCATGCTATAAATTCTGCAGGGTGCCCAAACTTTTGCAGACGCCATTTTTTCGTTTTCTGTTATTTTGAAAGTGTAAATGATGGAAATAAAATCTAACTTTTGTTGACATATTATAAGAATGTCTAATCTGTAATTTGATGCCTTTTGGAGATTTTTCCATCTTTCCTTGGCTTCTTTATGCACATTAATACAAATTTTTAGCTGGGGTGCCCAGACTTTCGATCCCCACTGTATATATATATATATATATATATATATTTTATCTGCTCCCATTTTCACTTGACTTACCTAATCAAGCAGACTGGAAGTTCTCCCCCCCCAAGCCGCAAGACATATCCCTAGAATGGGGAACTGGCTTTGAATCTGCAAGTTGTCCCAGCTGGCTTCCCACAGTTAACATGCTGCCACTGGGGACCTGAAGACTGGAGAAGAACTGGCCCAAGTGACAACAGTGCTGGATCCCTGGACTGGCACGTTTTTTTTTTGTTTATTAAAAGCCAGCAGCTACAATATTTTAGCTGCTGACTTTTTTTTTAAATTTATTTAAAGACTACAGCCCCCCTTTAAATTTGAAGCCAGATGCCAGGCAACAGCCAAAGCACAAAATAAATACATAAGAGCTTTGCTACCTCTTATTAAACCAGTCTCAAAATTTACACAGCTCTGCCACATCATGCAACCCTGTACAGCAAAGTAGAAGACCTGAAACTTTCTGCTGTAGTTTCACTTTCACTTAGGGCCAGTTCACACAACATGCATTTCAATTGTCTTTTTTCTGCATCCAAAATGCACAGAAAGTAGGTTATATGGTTGTCAATGTCACAGTTCACATCAGTGCCTGCAGTTCCAGTTGCAGGAAAAAAGTATGTCATGTGGTGAGTAATAGTTGGGGAAACTTTCTAACGCGTTTCGTGTCATAACACTTTTTCAAAGGGAGTGTAAGCAGTGTTTACCTTTTATTGATTTTTTGATGTTAAAAATACTACACTATTGGAGCTTTTTCTCTTACTTAAATGCATGATCCCCCTGGTGGCTGAAACCCGTATTGCTGGATACTGCTAACCTGGTCTGTTAGATGTGATCTCATACTAATGGAGAGTGGTAACCTGTCCTGGATGGATGACACCTGGTGGCTAATCCCAACCTGACGACTTCATCCGTATGCAGAGTTCCCATTCCCTGAGCACCGTGGAGTAGGTCTTATATACTCCAACGCACAATCATTTGTGCTATCTGGTTAGTGCATTGTACATTTATTCTTCACAGCCACGACAGTCACGGAAGCTACTATCTTCACATTGAATTTATCACCTTGTCATGTTGCACCTTATGGACTAATTTCTTGATGCCATACCTACAATAGTGTTCAACTACCTTTAATATGTTTTAACACTTTTCAGTGCTGCATTTATATATATATATTTGGTTTCACATTGGAGGACTCTTGATGCTGGCCGCTTTTTACTCTCATCACCCAGCGTTCATATATCAATATTATTATGGTGCTATAGAAGTACCGGTTATAAATAAAAGTAGATGCAGCGCCCCACGGTTAGGCTTCACTTAGACACGCAGTTGGCGAGCAGCAAAAATGCGCGGTTGAGCTGTGTTATTGCTGCCCGCCAACCGCCTCCCTTATACTGCAATAGTCATCGGATGGAGGGGTTTACATGCTGCGGTCCAAGTTTAGCTAACATGTAGTGATCAGTGGGCAGCAACTCGCTGAACGTTACACATTCAAGTAAATAGGAAAGAGCCGCAAACACCCCAAGACTGTGTTGTGTGTTTGGCAGCAAAAAGTGGGGTTAAAACAGGCAGCGAGGAGGCATTGCCAGTCGCCTCTGAAGTGCGATCCAAATGCAGATCAGGCTTCAGAGGAAAGGGAGACTTAGACGCACAGATGTAAGATTACCTACCCTTTTGTAGTGTAAAGTGGGAGAACTGAGCAGGTGATTGGTTGCTATGGGTTACAGCACCTAATAACCCAGTAAGACCCTAAACCCCTTGTCCCTACACCTTGATGCTCCACTGCATGTGTGAGCGCTATACCTACGTAGGGATTCATTGCGCCAATTATGTAAACTACGCACAATTAAAGTCCTCCTACTACTCCAATGCAATGCCTCTCCCACCTCGGCTTAAAACTTACCAGATTCCGGCTGTCCCCCATTGTCGTATTGGCGGGGAAGTACGAACCCAGACTGTCCCACGACGTGCGACTACTGTGCAGCTACTGATGAGCGCCTGTAGTTTCCTGCGTTTACGCCGCACTGCGCATGCTCCATCCCGCCTCCCTGTACTGCCGTAGTCACGTTGGGCGGGCTGTGCTGGGCGCTTGTCAACAGCTCAGCTCACGTGCTGCTCAGAGTTAAGGGGGACAAGGAGAGAAGTGTGGTGTGTTTCTCCGTCCCCGAGCCCTTGGCAGAGGCCATAAGCATGGCGCCCTTAGTGCCCACCTTGTGAAATTTCAGCAGTAAATGAAATGCGAACTGTTCTATAGTTCCATGCTTTCATGTTTGGAACACTTGCAGTTTGCTTTAGTTGGAGGGCGCTATGTTTTGGATTTATTTGTATACTACACCATATTTCCACAAATTACGGTCCTGAGGGACTTATGGGAGTTGGTTTCTGGCTTTTTTTTTTTTTATTTCTACTGTAAAGGGAGATTGAAAGTAAGCCCTGGTGCCCAACCTGTGGTCCTTTTCTGGGGCCCCTGCAGACACTGATCTGTGTCTTCGTTTTGACCTGCTATAGCAGTGATTTCTAGCCGTCTCATGTAATACGTCACCACAACCCCTATAGTATGTTTATAGTCTCTAGCAATCTGCAACATTGGTGCAGTCTCTGACCATCTCTTGTACCGCGTCTGCAATCTCCGACCATCTCTTGTACCGCGTCTGCAATCTCCGACCATCTCTTGTACCCCGTCTGCAATCTCCGACCATCTCTTGTATCCCGTCTGCAATCTCCGACCACCTCTTGTACCCCGTCTGCAATCTCCGACCACCGCTTGTACCCCGTCTGCAATCTCCGACCACCGCTTGTACCCCGTCTGCAAACTCCGACCATCGCTTGTACCCCGTCTGCAAACTCCGACCATCTCTTGTATCCCGTCTGCAATCTCCGACCATCTCTTTCACCACGTCTGCAATCTCTGACCATCTCTTGCATCACGTCCCTGGTCTCTGACCATCTCTTGCATTACGTCTTGCCATCTCTTTTATCATGTCCACAGTCTCTGACCATATCCTATTGTGTGTCTGTTGTCTCTGAATTTTACGTGTGGCTCTATGATGATGTCGAGGTCCACCATATCAATAAAGTTGCCCACCACTGATCTAGCAAATTTTCAGGTGTTTTTATATAGACTTAAAAAGTATAGGGCCCATACCTTTCCTATGGCATCAAAAAACATACCCTACTTACTGATTTTTCCAATGCAGCACACTGAAATGTGTTGCAGTGCAAAAACCACTTGTCCTACTGAGGATTTACTGACAATTGCGCAGTCATGCAATGCTGCACTCAAATGTAATTTAGGTCCTTTTTTTTCCCCCACGACTTGAGCTTTCTTTCAGTGGTAATTGATCGCCTGTGGTTTTATTTTTTGCGCTATAAAAAAAAAATAACCGACAATTTTGAGGAAAAAAAACAATATTTTTAACTTTTTTGCTATCAAACATGTCCAGTAAAAAATTTTTTAAAAATCTAATTTCTTCATAACTTTAGGCCAAAATGTATTCTGAGACATGTCTTTGCTAAAAAAATACTGCCATTTGTAAACGCTATAACTTTCACGTAAACCAAATTATTTACACGTATTGGGATTTTTGTTTTTAGCGAAGACATATAGCAGAATACATTTTGGCCTAAATTTATGATGAAATTTGATTTTTAAAATTTTTACTGGACATGTTTAATAGCAAAAAATATTTTTTTTCAAAATTGTCTTTTTTTTTTACAGCGCAAAAGATATAAACCGCACAGGCGATCAAATTCATGGGGAAAAAGGATGTAAATTTCATTTGGACGCAGTGTTGCATGACCGTGCAATTGTCAGTTAAACTAACGCAGCACCTTTATGCAAAAAGTGGCCTGGTCAAGAAGGGGGGTAAATACTCTGAAGGGCAAGTGGTTAAAGGCTAACCTCACCGCTAGGAAAAAAAAAAAATTGTAACTTCTTTCCACAGGAGCCTGCAAAGCACTGCACCCAAAATCGATGGATCGTAGTTGTAACATCAAGCTCCTGAATACTCTGTTCAGCTCTCTGCCTGTACTACCTCTGTATGGGCTTTCAGCTAGAAACCTAGAAGTAAATTCAATGGACTAGGAGTGTGCTGATTACCACACTCCTAGTCCATTGAGAACTACAAGCCTGTCTGTTTCTGTGGCAGACAGGACTTGTAGTTTATTCATTCACAGATCTCTGTGAATGAATTATGTGACTGTGAAGCAGAGCCCCACCGATTTTAAATTGGACAGTGGCTGCAGGGAATACCCACCTGCTGTCACAGGCAGGTGGTGGTGAGCCTTTGGGGTTGGTGTAAGGGTGCTCCTTCGATGCCCACTGCATCCGACTATTCTCCCCAACCCCCCTGAAGATTGCTGTGCCTGGATCCTGGCTACCCTTCTTCCTCTCTTCTGAGCTACCCACCATCATCCTTGGGGATTTCAACATCCCTGTCAACCTCGACAACCCGGCCACATCCCATCTCCTCCACTTAACCTCCTCCTTTGCACTTGCACAGTGCATACAATCCACCACCCACTCCGACAGTAATATCCTTGATCTTGTCTTCTCGAACCGCTGCGCTCCCCACAACCTTACTAACACCCCCTTCCCTATCTCTGACCACAACCTGATTACCTTCTCTATCTCCTCATCCTCCAATGCCTACCCCTCCAAATGTCACACTACTACCAGCCATAACCTCCGCAACCTTAACCCTACCCCCCTCCACTCTGCAGCTGATCAACTCCACGACAGCATCCTCCCCCTGTCCTGCCCCGACTTGGCTATGACTGCCTACAACAACCCTTGACTCACTAGCGCCTTTAACCACACGCAACATCAGACCCTGACCGCTCCAGCCCTGGCAGACTGATCACACCAAAACCCTCAAACGACACAGTCGTACCTTGGAGCGACTATGGCGCAAAACCAAATCCCAACAAGCCTTCACCCGCTACAAATTTGCCTTCCACACCTACACCTCCTCCCTCCACGCAGCCAAACAAGCCTACTTCTTGACCCTCATCATGGCCCTCTCCTCCAATCCTCGCCGACTCTTCTCCACCTTCAACTCTCTACTCTCGCCACCCCCACCTCCACCCAGCACCTCACTCACCGCCCTTGAGATTGCCAATCACTTAAAAAAAAAATTGACACAATTCGCAAGGACATCGCCGCAATTCACATGCCCTCTCAACCCGTCCCCTCTCACACAGCTACCCCCTCATCCCCCCTCTCCCTCGACATAACCCGCAGGGACTTCGTCGCTGCTCAAACTCCCTCCAACCCCATTCCCCCTCACTCTGCTACCCCCTCATCACCCTTCTCCCATGGCCCCACCACTGCTCTGACCTCCACTTCCACCCCACGCTACATTCCTCATACTGAAGCCCCCCCCAACACTCCGCACCTTTGACCTTACTACCATCGAGGAAGTCTCCAAGATCCTCTCTGATGCCCGCCTCACCACCTGCCCCTTCAACCCTATCCCCTCACAACTCCTACGATCTCCCTCCCCCTCCATCCTACGCTCCCTCACCCACATCTTTAATCTCCCTCTCCTCCGGCACTTTCCCCTCCCCTCTGAAACATGCACACATCACCCTCGTACTTAAAAAGCCCTCCCTGGACCCCAATGACCCGAACAACCTTAGACCCATCTCCCTGCTCCCATTTGCATCCAAACTCCTCGAGCGCCTAGTCTACACCCGCCTAAGCTCTCACCTCAACGACAACAACCTCCTCGATCCCCTACAGTCCGGCTTCCATCCCCTACACTCCACCGAAACTGCCTTTCTTAAACTCTCCAACGACCTGGTAACTGCCAAAGCTAATGGCCACTATTCAGTGCTCCTACTCCTTGACCTCTCTGCGGCCTTCGACACAGTCGAACACCCCTTCCTCCTCAAAAAACTACACTCCCTTGGCCTCAGAGATTCTGCTCTCTCCTGGCTCTCATCCTACCTGTCACAACGGTCTTTCAGCGTTACCTATAATGCTACCACCTCCCCCTCTATGTTGGGGTCCCTCAAGGCTCTGTCCTCGGGTCCCTTCTCTTCTCCATCTACACCTCCTCCCTTGGCCAAATAATACACTCTCACGGCTTCTACTACCACCTATATGCCAACGACACACAAATCTATCTCTCAACCCCCCACCTCACCACCTCAGTCTCCGCCCGAATCACACACCTACTGAGCGACATATCAGACTGGATGTTGCTGCACTTCCTTAAACTGAACCTCTCCAAAACCGAGTTTCTTGTCTTCCCCCCAGCCCGGACACCACCCCCCATTGACTTCTCCATCACATCCAACAACGCCACCATCAAACCCGCCCCTCAGGCAGAGTACTTGGTGTCATTCTGCACTCCAACCTATCCTTCCAGCCCCAAGTCCAATCTTTAACAAGCTCGTGCAGACTCCTACTCCGCAACATCGCCAAAATACGCACGTTCCTAACCCCGGAAACCACTAAACAGCTCATCCTCTCCCTCATCATATCACGACTCGATTACTGCAACTCCCTCCTTACTGGCCTGCCTCGCTGCTGGCTATCCCCGCTTCAGTCGATCCTGAATACGGCTGCCAGACTCATTCACCTTTCCAACCTCTCCGTTTCCGTCACCCCCCTCTGCCAATCCCTCCACTGGCTTCCGATTGCGCAACGGATCAAATTCAAAATCCTAACACTGACGTACAAAGCCGTCCACCATACTGCCCTGAACTACATCACTGACCTAATATCCAAGTACCCCCAGCACGCACACTCCGCTCCTCACAAGACCTCCTTCTCTCTAGTTCCCTAGTCTCCTCCTCCCATGCCCGCCTCCAGGACTTCTCCAGGGTGTCACCCATCCTCTGGAACTCCTTGCCCCAACCCATCAGATTATCACCTACTCTCCTCTCCTTTAGGCGCACCCTGAAAACCCACCTCTTCAGGGAAGCCTACCCCACCCCCTGCTAACTTGCCAACCTCCTCCACTCTTCCTACCACCTCATCACCCACAGCTATCTCCTCCTGTGCCACCATCCCCTCCCTCCTAGATTGTAAGCTCGAAAGAGCAGGGCCCTCGATCCCCTCATGTTTTGCATTGTAGTGTTGTTGTTCTGTCACTTGTTCTGTCCCCCTTTGTAATGTACAGCGCTGAGCGAACTATTGGCGCTTTATAAATACTGTATAATAATAATAATAATGTGACACCCTACAGGTGTAACCTGTTCCTAAAGGAGAAATTAGCCTTTAAAGTATATGCAAACCCTCACCCATTCAGTTTAAAATTGAAATGAAAGGCAAAACGTGTGTATACATATAAAAAAAATTACAAACACTATTTGTTCCTTTTGTACATGGTACAGCAGGTACATATCAGTAATATGAAATGTTAGGTTTAAAGCCTGGTTGGGATCTGTTTTTTTTTTTGTACGTTTTGTAAAGCCACAAAAATACAGTCCACATATGCGGTACACATATGCACTCTGCATTAAAAATGAGACAGGCCATTTTACATGAATTTATATGCATTTATTTTCAGGCTGATTTAAGTGCATAGATATATACATATTGTGCAATTTTCATGCTTTCTCTCATGTACATGGCAGCTTGTCATTCCATGATTATGATGATCACCTCCCCTGGATACCTGCTATGTGCTTTGCCACAATTCATCAAGCATGATAACTGCCATGTGTTGAACCCAGGGGCGGACTGACCATTTGGAAATCTGGGCACTGCCCGAGGGCCCGGAGTCAGTAGGGGGCCCCATGAGATGCCCCTGGTACCTTTCTCATAGGCTTTTTTGAGTTTGGGCAAGGACACAAGGGCCCCATGAGTTTTTAGTCCGCCCCTGGTTGAACCACAAAGAATGCACCAACTGAAAACGGGTGTAAAATCAGCCGTGCTTCCTCAACTCCAGATACAAAAAAACTGTATGCACATGTCTTCATGATGTCACTATAGAAAAAACATTCCCACAAAAGTGTCCTGTTAAATCCTCATGCACTCGTACGTCTATCATAAAATACCCAGTGCTTCCCCGTGCCCGAAGAACGGCAGGTATTGTGTAAACACCAATGAACTGTGTATTATCATTTTACATGCACGTATGGTGTCATTCTCCAAACATTAAAGTGGTGTTAAAACCCCAAACGTTAAAAGTGGTGATGGAAAATATTATGGCGGTGGTTCAGGGTCAAGAGATGGATCCACTGGTCTCTCTTTACCTTCTCAAGTGAATATGATTCCCTGCTGCACTTGATGGCTTGAAGTCCCTTCATCATTTTCTTTTTGCCCCTTTGCTGTGGCTTTTATCCCTTCTTCCATTCTCTGTTGTATTCCTCCCCCCCCCCTTTTTTTTTTTCTTCTTTTCCTCTTCTTTCTTCTCCCTTCTTTCCTTTCTTTTTTTTTCCTGTTTTGGATGCTGTTAGTGTTTGCTTATTGTTAGCAGACTTGTCTGTTTGTATTGACTCTCGGCCCAGTGTATTACACTATGCTGTTTTTGGGGATGGCAATTTGATTTTTTATGTATCTGGAGTGAACCTGGTTCGTTGTCTTTTATGGCGGCATCTGCCTACTTATTGTTGTATGTTTGTTCTGTGTAAAAGCTATATAAATAAAGAATGTTCAAAAAAATTGGTGTATTCAGTGAACAATGCCCCATGCACAGATAAACGCCAATGTAAAAGCCATCAGTATTTACATGTATACAGCCATTTTAGTATATGGATGACTGTACACAGCACCTGTGGCTCCCCTGTTCACAAATGTACATGGAGGAGGAGGAAATGTGCAAATACA
Source organism: Staurois parvus (assembly GCF_062004578.1). Lineage (NCBI taxonomy): Eukaryota > Metazoa > Chordata > Amphibia > Anura > Ranidae > Staurois > Staurois parvus. Next base: position 4,952,035 of record NW_028317882.1, read on the forward strand.
ATAAACAAGTGCACTTTCTCTTTAATCTTGATGGGTGTAAATATTTAAAAAATTAGTGGTCAAAATGTATCAGATCTGTTACTTTGCCTGATGAGGGCATGATACCCAAAACATTTGAAAATTGTACGTATTCTATTGAAGTAAATATATTTAGAGCTTATTCACACAAGCAAATCATGCTGAATGCATGGCCACTGGTATGAGCTCTGTTTACTTTTTTCATAGAACACAAGAGTGACATTTCAATACTTTACTATTTACTGCAGCAGCATTGAGATGTTGTGGTTCGCATTGTAACCTACCATACTAAAAAAAGGTACTGCCTGCGTGAACTGTCACCATAGGAAACAAGGCAGTTTGCCTTGTCTGTGTGTTGGGGGTGCATTGGAAATAGTTGTCACTCTAGCCCCTATAAGCATCTGATGAGAATAGGCCCTTAGTGCTGCAACCCCTTTTTGCTCTGAATTCTCATATATTTCACCTGCTGGGTGAGGCTCTGATTGTTGGCACTGAATGGTTTGTTGCAAGTGCTATTCACCCTTTTTCTTTCTCTACAAAAACATAATACATATACATTCATTCCTCATGCACGTCCGCTGAATACCATTTTGTGAAGTCAGTTGTTTATTTTACTTTAGTTGCTGTTATGTTGTTGGTTTCTGTCATATTTGTTGATGTTTTGATATTGTAATTTTATTTAAATTTATTCAGCACTTTAGCATATATAGTATCTCACAGAAGTGAGTACACCCCTCACATTTTTGTAAATATTTTATTATATCTTTTCATGTGCCCACACTTTGCTACAATGTAAAGTAGTGAGTGTACAGCTTGTATAACAGTGTAAATTTGCTGTCCCCTCAAAATAACTCAACACACAGCCATTAATGTCTAAACCGTTGGCAACAAAAGTGAGTACACCCCTAAGTGAAAATGTCCAAATTGGACCCAATTAGCCATTTTCCGTCCCCAGTGTCATGTAACTCGTCTTTGGTACAAGATCTCAGGTGTGAATGGGGAGCAGGTGTGTTAAATTTGGTGTTATCGCTCTCTCTCTCTCTCATACTGGTCACTGGAAGTTCAACATGGCACCTCATGGCAAAGAACTCTGAGGATCTGAAAAAAAGAATTGTTGCTTTATCTAAAGATGGCCTAGGTTATAAGAAGATTGCCAGGACCCTGAAACTGAGCTGCACCACGGTGGCCAAGACCATACAGCAGTTTAACAGGACAGGTTCCACTCAGAATAGGCTTCGCCATGGTCAACCAAAGAAGTTGAGAACACGTGCTCAGCGTCATATCCAGATGTTGTCTTTGGGAAATAGGCATATAAGTGCTGCCAGCATTGCTGCAAAGGTTGAAGGGGTGGGGGGGTCAGCCTGTCAGTGCTCAGACCATACGCAGCATACTGCATCAAATTGGTCTGCATGGCTGTCACCCCAGAAGGAAGCCTCTTCTAAAGATGATGCACAAGAAAGCCGGCAAACAGTTTTCTGAAGACAAGCAGACTAAGGACATGGATTACTAGAACCATGTCCTGTGGTCTGATGAGATCAAGATAAACTTATTTGGTTCAGATGGTGTCAAGCAAGTGAGGAGTACAAAGACAAGTGTGTCTTGCCTACAGTCAAGCATGGTGGTGGGAGTGTCATGGTCTGGGGCTGCATGAGTGCTGCCGGCACTGAGGAGCTACAGTTCATTAAGGGAACCATGAATGCCAACATGTACTGCGACATACTGAAGCAGAGCATGCTCCCCTCCCTTCGAAGACTGGGCTGCAGGGCAGTATTCCAACATGATAACGACCCCAAACACACCTCCAAGATGACCAATGCCTTGCTAAAGAAGCTGAGGGTAAAGGCGATGGACTGGCCAAGCATGTCTCCAGACCTAAACCCTATTGAGCATCTGTGGGGCATCCTCAAACGGAAGGTGGAGGAGCGCAAGGTCTCTAACATCCACCAGCTTTGTGATGTCATCATGGAGGAGTGGAAGAGGACTCCAGTGGTAACCTGTGAAGCTCTGATGAACTCCGTGCCCAAGAGGGTTAAGGCAGTGCTGGAAAATAATGGGGACCACACAAAATATTGACACTTTGGGCCCAATTTGGACATTTTCACTTAGGGGTGTACTCACTTTTGTTGCCAGTGTTTTACACATTAATGGCTGTGTGTTGAGTTATTTTGAGGGGACAGCAAATTTACACTGTTATACAAGCTGTACACTCACTACTTTACATTGCAGAAAAGTGTAATTTCTTCAGTGTTGTCACATTAAAAGATATAATAAAATATTTACAAAAATGTGAGGGGTGGACTCACTTCTGTGAGATACTGTAAGCGTAATATATTGAATTAAACTGTTCGCTCATTTTGTTTTACACTGAATTTTTTAATCAGGATGCTTGATTTTGAACATGTACTAATTTTCAAGTAATTTTTATGGTTCTGTATGTTCTAGCTTATTGTATCATCACGGTGGCTTTGCAGTTAGTACTGTGGCCTTGCAACACTGTAGTCACGGGTGAATTTTTTCCACACATTTTTCTGCATAGAGTGTGTATGTTCTCTTCTTGTTTATTTAGTACACCTCTGAAAGATTAAGTGGCTTCTGGTAAAATGTGCATCATGTGGAATTCTGTTAAAGCTGCCCATGGTGTAAGGGCATTTGATTTTTTTAGGAAACAAAGATTATAAGCTCCTCTAGGGCAGGGGCAGACATGCATTTTTTTTACTATACACTCCATCAAGGTATTTGCAGTATGTTCTTCCAGCTGCTGGAAGAGTGCCCAAATATCCTAAAAACCCTGGAGTGTTCTATGAAAAAAACTGCATAGTCAATGTGTAGTCTAACCCCTTTCTATCATCTGTGAGGCAGCCATCCGACATATTACTAGCCAGGTGGAACGCATGGGCAACAGACAAACACAGTGACAATAGTAGCACATAAAAAGGCCATGCAGCCCAATAGGAAAGGCCACCGTATAGTCTAGTCTAGGGGCGGACTGACCAGTAGGGCTCTCGGGCACCGCCCGAGGCCAGTAGGGAGCCCCACGAGAGGCTCAGGGTACCTCCATTCTGACTAATCTGCGCTGAATCCCAGAGGCCCTGTCAGGCCAATTACTACTAGGGTCGTACTAGCATGGGCACTTGGATCACGTTCCCCACATTTCAAATTGCCCAGGGTCCCACACGCAGTGATCACCCCTCTGTTGCAGCCAACACCAGCATCTCTCCCCACTGACAGCCCGTGCACCACACAGGGCTCACTGGGGATCCTCCTCGACTCCGATGTTCTCATGTATACAGACAGGAGGAGCCGGGGAGGAGGGACATTATAATTCAAGAGCTGCATTGGTTATCTGAGGTCTGTGTATAGTTAATGGATGGTTGCAGAGGAGGGGGACACACTACCTGAGAAGTGGAGGGGGGGCAGGTAACGAGGATGCACACATGGAGGAGTGATGGGAGAGAAGGGTAAGAGGATAGGTGCTGAGGGGGTGCTTTGGAAGGGGAGTTCTGTCCCCTCCCAAAGCACCCCCTCAGCACCTATCCTCTTACCCTCCTCTCCCTGAAATCAAAGAGATGCCGCCTGCCACAGAAGTGCAATGGGCATGTGAGAAGGGACCTCTGTCCTCCTCCAGGGACCCCTCTCTGTCCTCATCCAAGAGGCCCCTTCTCTATCCTCATCCAAGAGGCCCCTTCTCTGTCCTCATCCCAGGGACCCCTCTCTGTCCTCATCCCAGGATTCCCTCTCTGCCCTCATCCCAGGGGCCCCTCTCAGTCCTTATCCTAGGATCCCACTCTTTCCTCATCTTAGGTTCCTTCTTTGTCCTTACCCCGGGGGCCCCTCTGTGTCCTCCTCCCAGGACCCCTCTCTGTCTTCATCCCAGGGGCCCCTCTCTGTCTTCATCCTAGAGTCCCTCTCTGTCCTCATCCCAGGGACTCCTCTCTGTCCTCATCCCAGGGGTCCCCTAAAAAGCAACTGTAATAGGGGGCTCAGGACAGTAAGGGCTTGTTTACACTTGCAGTTTGGGGGTGGTAAAACCTCATAGTTGAGCCGTTTTACCTCCCCCAACCGCACCCTTTCAGCTACAGTAGCTGGGGGGGAGGGTACACATGTTGCAGCCGCAGAAGAAATTATACATCCTGTCACACTTGGCAAGTATAACGCCTGCCAAGCATGACCCATTCAAGTGAATGGGGTCACTCTGCAAGGGCCCTGCAACCTTGTGCAGTACAGAAATGAAGGGGTTAAAGCAGGCAATGAGGAGGCGTTGTCTTGCCTCCTCACCACCTGCTTTAACCCCCTGGATCCCACACTAGCACGCTGCAACTCTGTACATTGCACAAGGTTGCAGGGTGTTTGCAAACCTTTCAAGTGAATGGGGCCACTCTGCAATCACCCACCAAAAGTGCCAGGGAGTATAATTCCTGCCACAGCATGTGTACATCCTTATCTGCTGCCTCTGCAGTTAAAGAGGGTAGATTTGAACGCATCTAATGTGGGCAGTGCAATAAGTAGATGGGGTTTGTGTGGGTGTGGCTTAAATGTTGATGGGGACACAGGAGGCCCCATGAAACTGAAATTAGATGCACCTGTGAAACAGGTGCAGAAGAATTGAGCCTTGGGTGTTGGTGTTGCCTGAGCACTATAACCACTCACAATTACTCTTGCTGGGTGCAGGATTGGACACTGCTGTTAAAAATTAGAAAAAAATGTAAACCGTTTAAATTAGATGCACCTGTCAAACAGGTGCAGAAAAATTGGGCCTTGGGTGTTGGTGGTGCCCAAAACCAAAAACATTGTTGGAAGCTAGCATAATCAGGACTCAGGAATAGGATAGGCAGCATAGGCAGTCTTCAAGGGATCCCAGATCCATAACAAATTTAATCAGTTATATCAGCATCAGGGGCTTGATAGCTGCTGTTGATCCAGGACTGATTCATTTTGATAAATGTCAGCTGGTCAATGGAGTATGTGGACAGATTTACTCTTTTATCCGTCACAAAACCACCAGCAGCACTAAATGTCCATTTGGAAAGCACGCTGGATGTAGGACAGGCCAGTAGCTCGATGGCATATTGAGCAAGTACTGGCCAGTGATCCATCCTCACGAGCCAGTAACCCAGTGGATGCTCAGTTGGAAAGGTCTCCAAGTCTGCTCTTGCACCAAGATCGGTGTGATCAGATGCTTTCCCAATTTAAAAAATGGTACTGTTAAAGTCTGGCAAAACAGAAATGATGAAATGCTCATAGCTTCCGATCTCTTAGATCATAGAGATGATTGGAGCCATTCTGGTCTCTGGGCTCTATGGTCAGCCAGCGGAACTGCCAGCTGCATTCTCAGATTCCCCTGTGGGACAGGCGAACACACGAAAACTGTGGGGATGTACCTTCCCACTGCTTGTAAAAACGATTCAGCAGCTAATTGGCCATTACGATTGTTTTTACATGAAGACAGGCATATGATGAATGGGGTCTGTGGACCAATATGACTGCAATTCATTCTTTTTTGTAAAGCCCATGTTGAGGGTTAGGCCCAAAAAAGTTTTACATTCAGAAACTGTGAGAGGTTTCCATGCAAATTGTCTGGCAAGAGCTGAATTTGGTTGGGCGGCGATGTATTGTTGTGTGCATAAATTCCCTTGGCCGACAATCAATTGGTACAAATCTTCTCTGACAAACAGCAGAGGGGAAAAACGCTGATGCTAGCAGCAAACGGGGCTAATCCTGCTAACACTGCATTTTTGGGGAAACTATACTAAGGGGGCACTAGTATAGGTTCTGTTCATGATCATTATATTGATCCGTAAAATACTATACTAGTAATTGCGGTGATCAGAGACCTATAGCGTGAGTGCGAAAGTGTGTAGGCAATCCAACGCTAGCTGACCCTGGCTGGGAGGGGTTCTTACTGACCCTATCTGATGTTGCTAGTGGCAGTAATACAGTGATCAGTGAAAAATTCTATATACTGACACTGTACTAATGGCACTGGCTGGGTGATAAAAGGGTTAATAGGGGTGATCAAAGGGTTAAACATGTGTGTAAAATGTAGTGCTATTACTTGGTACGGTGTTCTCTCTTCTCTCCCTGGATTGACCGGAGGGGCAGTGGGGGGCGCAGGCACGTTCACACCCCGAAATAGGAAGCAACGTATGATTGCGCCGCTTTGCCTGGAGCCACTGCTCACCCGCGAGATGCGGGTAAGCTGTTGCAAGTAGTGAAAAATTTAGTTTTTTTTTTTAATTCTCAATATGGTTTTTTTATTTTTTTAAATACGTTTATCAGAATAGTACAATGTTACCACAGGGGTGATCAGGGGTTTTTGCTTTTTTTTTTTCTACAGGAGAAATAAAGAACATTTCTCCTGTAATGCAAAGCTTGCTGTCATGACCCTAACTCATTCATGAACTGTCATGAGTGAGTTAGGTTTTTTGACAGTTCAATGTAATGATCTGTGATTGGCTGGTGTTGGTCACATAGTACAGGGTGCTGTGATTGGCTCCACGTGTCATGTGACAGCTTTGGGCCAATCACAGTTCACTAGGAAGAGAAGGAGGGCTGTTATGAATCAGATTGATTCATAACAGCTTTGCTGACATTGTGATCATGTGATAGCGATCACATGACCGTCGTGTTCACTGGGATCTTCATTCCGCTGTGTCTGCCAGACACAGCAGTCATGGGTGGGGAGTGCTGTTAGTTCAGTGAGAGTGACATATCCATATGTCGCTTTGCCTGTAGCTGCCACCCGGCCGCAGTATATTGCGGGCAGGAGGCGGTTAATAATATGCTGCATGCTTGGTGTTTCTGTTTGCAATTTGTACACAATCTGTCTTCTGTTGTTCTATCTATATACTCTATAACCAATTGCCTTAGGGCCAGTTCGCACCAGAAATTGGTGAGAGAAATCCGCATTTCGTGGGCGTTTCACGCACCGCATTCAAAACACACTGCAGATGCAATCTGCAGCAGGTGTCAATAGTAAGTAAATGACACCCCAAATGCAGGTTGCAAACGCAGTTCATTTGGCTGCACCGGGTTACATGGTAAAAAAGTACCATGCAATGTGGTTGCAGTGTGTTTCTAAAAGTAGTGCATGCACTACTTTTGGTGAGGTGCGATTTTAGCCCATTCAAAACGAATGCGGTGAAAGCACACCACACCGAATTGCATGTAAATCGCACAGGAATGCACAGTGCTTTCCTGTGCAATTCCTGTGCAAGCATGGTGTGAACCGGCCCTTACTATCATCTGTTTAAACAATGTTTTCACAATTTCTAACATAAGAGAAGATAACACAGAACATATGCTCTCTTAAGGAGGCTTAATCAAAACTGTTGAAGAAACAAATATGACATATGCTTGCCTTGTGCTTGTCATTCCACATGTCCAGTATTAACCACAAAACTAAAATTTCCCGACCAGGATATTTTTTTTTCCTTTAATTTGTTTCAGCCTGAAAATGGAGTTGTGTAATAGTGAGTGTGGCTTTTCCTTCCAGAAGGTTGAGTATGGTGAGCCTACTGCCTATATTAAAAAAACATATGTTTAGATATTTGCCTATATACTTTACTAAATAAGAATTTTATTGAAGCTGGGAAATGTATTTTATACTAAACAGCTGCAGAAGTGTTAATGTGGTTGTAAAGGCTCAAGGTTTTGTACATTCATGCATTCTATGAATGCATCTAGAATTGCTTTAAAACCAATGTAGTCATCTATGCAGAAGTGACTAATAATAATTTCCAGGCCTGTGGGAAAGAATCAAATAAAAGTATAGTATATGTGAAGCCTTACCTTGTTAAACTACCCATTCTGATTAAAATAGAAATCCAGGGCAAACATTTGTGTATAAATATCTTTTTTTTTTCTCTATTTTTATAAGTGATCACAAAATCTCAACTGCATAAGGCGTTTAGAGAGCTAGTGGTGGGGAAATACCTGTACATTGATCTTCCCAATGAATGTCTGTGCAGGTGGGCATGTTAGAACAAGTCTGATCATTAGAGGACAGACAGGCTGTGCTCCCAGCACAGCCAGAAAACTGACCACGCTGAGCTAGATATGCCGTCATATCCAGCATGGTCAGTTTTAAATAGGAAAGCAGGTATTTCACACAAAGGAAGCAATACAAAGAGAACAGGAAACTTTTATCACAAGTACATGGTACAGCAGAAACATATAACGAATATGAAATGTTGGAGTAACATTCTTTAAGCTGCATTTGGTCTGATTCTACTGGCCTATGGGGAGCAGGAAAATCTGAAATATCATGTCGCAATTATTACTACAACAAATAAACATCAAAAAAACCATGAACTTGAAAATCTAAAACATGCTCTATATGTTCCTTTTCCTGTGTGCGGAACTATGTTCCCAGTCAAGCTTTCACTGGCTTTTTAATAATATATATATATATATATATTTTTTGTTCCAACAACATTTTACTGGAAAAAAAAAAATAGAACATTATCTAATGTCAGTATATGACAAACAAGGAAGTACATAAAGCATAAACTTCAAACTCAAAATATTTGTCAAATGGCTTATGATCCAAGGAGAACCTGTGATAGCATATGTGGAACACGTCAGACATAAGGGAGATTAGTAAAAACAAAATATTTGGCAAAGGCTGGAGCCTCATTCTCCTATACAGAGAGGGTTCTAGAGGAAAATGCCTAAGGCCAGCATATGGTAAGAAAAAGGAAAAGAGAGAAGACAAGGGAAAGAAGAAAATGGGGCGGTAGGATGGAATAACAGCAAAAAGTGGGTGTTTGTTGGCGGGAAAAATCTCCTCAGCCTCCCAGCAGGGGGGAAATATATTTTGCAAAAAATACAATGTATCAAGGTACCCAATTGTATAGGGGGGCATTTATGACAGGTAGGTAAGTCTCCTAGACAAGGGCCTTCCCTTTCCATTCCCAGGGATGGGGGAATAAGGCCACTCACTCTAAATGTGTTGTGGGGATGTATTGTTTGTTTTGGCAGGCTGATGGACAAGCAAGGTGCCTGTTCAAGAGGTCAAATCTGACAAGGATTTATACCTATCCCTATCCGTGGTTTGAAAATTAGCCCAACAAGCTCAGGTGTGGGAGAATTTGGAGGGAGTATCTTGTGCTATGCTGAGCAGTTCCTCCATCTCTCCAATCCTATTAATACACGCAAACCAGTCTGATATGGATGGGACATGAGGTGAGCCCCAAAGAACAGGGGTACAAAGTTTGGTAGCATTGATCATTGGAATAGCTAAAGATTTGCGATAGGAGTGTACAGGTATGGAAGAATGATGTAAAAGAAACTGTGCTGGGGCGAATTCCAGGGGGTATGCGGAGCCTTGCAAGGTTATTTCATGGACTTGAGACCAGAATGATTGGAGGGCTGGACATGTCCACCAGATATGTAGGAGAGAGCCCCGCTCCTTAGAGCAATGCCAGCATACGTTGGACGTGGTAGGCTTGAATTTGTGAAGCATTGTAGGAGTTCGATACCATCAAGATAATATCTTAAAGCCGTTTTTCTGAATCGTAACATGATGGAGCCTTTATGTGTAGCGAATTGGGATCGTGTGTAGAATGTATAGAAGACGTGGTAGGATATTCATTTGGGATCGTGTGTAGAATGTATAGAAGACGTGGTAGGATATTCATTTTTAAAATTGCTGCCCTTCTGAACCATGAAAAGAAGGGTTTGTCCCATTTACGTAGGTCTTCAGAAATGGAGTGGAAAATGGGCAGGTAGTTTTTAGAGCAAAGGTCTGACAGGTGGGAGGGAAGTTAAATGCCTAAATATGTGATTGATTCTGACTGCCACTTACATGGAAAATTACTTTGGCATTGGGTGACCACCTCCGACGGAAGGGAAATGTTGAGGGTGTGTGATTTTGCAAAGTTGATTTTTAAGTTGGACAGAAAATGAAAGATTCAAAGTCTTTTAGGAGGTTCAGGAGGGTTATGTGGGGCTCCCTGAGAAATAGTAATATGTCGTCAGCAAATGCCACTGGTTTGAGACGGTCAATCCCTGAATGTCTGGATTGGCTTGAAGACTACATAAGAGTGGTTCTAGAGTGAATACAAAGAGAATTGGCAAAAGCGAAAATCCCTGCCGTGTGCCATGATGGATGGAGAAGGCATTCGACAAGTGGCAGTTGACTCGGACCTTAGCAGTTGGCGTGTCCTAAAGGGACATGATAAAGTTAAACGTGATTTCTGAGCCCGATGAAGCGAAGGACCGCTCCCATATAGTCCCAGGCCAACCTGTCAAATGCCTTCTCTGTATCAAGGGACAGGAAAAAACAGCATTTCTTCGGCAATGTGAGCCAATAGTGTAAGTTCAAAGTCTTGATATTGTTATCTCTGGCTTCACGACCAGGGACCAAGCCTACCAGATCTTTTGCAATCAAGGAGGCAAGTAGTGGTAATAGGAAATTAGCCAATATTTTAGCAAATCGCTTAATATCTAAACTTAGGCGCGAGATTGGCCTTTAGTTAGCTACTGATGTAGTATCTTTCCCCTCTTTAGGAAGGACCATGATATGGGCTTCCAACAGACTGACACCAGGGTCTCGAAGAGGATAGAGATTTGTTAGCTTGCTAGAAGGGTACAGAAAGTGTGTCAAGGAAAGTTTTGTAGTAAGCCACCATAAAACCCATCTGGGCCAGGTCTTTTGCCCATTTTAAGTTTTTTAATAGCTTGTTTGAGCTCTTATTCTGTAATGGGGTTCTCAAGTTGTCACACATCAGTTCTGGAGATGGGTTTAGGGCTGTATATGGATGGACAAGGTGTTGAGATCTTGTATTAATGTAACCGTAGAATGACTACCTTCGGACGAACCCGGCAACTGAGGTAAATTGTATAGGTCAGAGTAGAAATGTTCAAAGTGGGACGCAAGGTCAGTAGTAGCTACACTGGATCGGCATTGGGAGTCTTTGATGAGATGTACGGTTGTATCTGCTTTTTTTGCTTGAAGAGCTCTATCTAGGATGTTTCTGCATTTGTTGCTATACTCATAGAAGAGCTTTTCAGAATAGATTTTTTAATGCTTTCTGCCACTGTCATGTCATCACAGAGCTCCTAAACTTAATCTCCAGCAATCACTAGTAGGAAGTATTTACAGGGTGCCCTACTACACGTCTGGTCCATGTAGAAGTGTCTTCCAATCCTACATCTCCCAAGAACCCCCTTGACCAGCCCTTTGAAGCAAGAAGAGGTGCTGAAGGTGGGTGTGTGGATAGTAACAAGGAGTTTTGAATTCCCTTGTCACTGCCCATGTAATATGCACAGCTTGTACAAAAGGACATTATCGAGGTGTGCTTAGATAGCATGCTGTATGAATATAGCTCTGGTCAGTGACTTGCTTTCCACCTTTGTTGTACTAGCTTTGCAGCCCTCTCCAAAGCCCAGCAGGATAAAGACACTGTGGACAGTGTATTGACTATTAAATGGTTCCCCCTCATGTCCTGTCACCTACAGCAGTTTTTGCAGTTGCTGGCTGATCTGATTTTCAGAATTCAGTAGTTGAGAAGGTGGCTTTGCATCATGAATCCTTCAGGGTCAGGTATTATCAACTGCACAAGGTCTGATCTGGTGTTTGGGTGCACTTAAGTAGCGTGCAACCTATTTATCAATTCTGGTACAAACATGAGGTCATTTCTGTTACTGAACCAGATCCGGAAAGATAGTCTTGACATCAATGAACCCAAGCAGCTATTGCATGGGGCAAATATTGCAAAGGTTGTAAGTATGATCCTTAGGTAAAATATTTTGTGTATTAGCAATTTTGTTTATACTGCATGTGCAATAAAATGCCTGTAAAGTACCAGTTTGTAAACTCTTACAGTTCAAGCTCATTGCAGTTTGAAGGAAAATAATGTGCAAATGAGCTACCTTTAGCAATGATCCTTTATGCAATAAGCACCTTGCTTCAAACAGTTGAGCAATTCATTCAGTAAGTAAGGCAATTCAATGTGTAGTGGAAATATGTGTATTACCAATGAGCTGAGCAGATGTGCAAGGACGAAGCAAGGCTGTGACTGTAGGAAGCAGAACTGAATGGTTACAATAAAGGAAAGTAGAAGAGCAGGTGCTGAGTGAGTCTCTAGCAGAGCAGGATATCTGAAAAAGAGCTGTGGAGTATGACAGCAAATGGGCCTCTTTATTTTCACTGCCTTCAAAAAATATTACTGCATATATCCAGTTTATTTTATAAAAAGCTCACATTTAATAATTTTTAATCTTTAACATACTGTAGTTCTGACATTTGTAACTTAAACAGAAAAAGTGACAGTATGGCATCTACTAAAAAATGTGCTTGGATGTAGTGAAAGGATGAATGTAGAGAGCTGAGGGGAGGGATAAGTGTGAGAACCAATAGCAGCAGGTGAAATGGTAATTCTAAAAGCATACAAAAAACAAAATGACTTAGGCTGGCCATACATTATACAATTTTCTTGAGAATGTTGCTTTAGATTTACAAAAAACCATATAATATGAGGTCAAACCTAAACAACGCTTTCAATTGTATCCAATTAGTTAGGCCCTTGCACTACATAGTGGAAGGTTAAATCTAAAGGAATGTGGGCAGAAATTGGACAGAAAACTGTAAGAACATTGTATATTGTATGGCCTAAGGCTGCTTTTACACTGATCCATTGACCATGTAATCCTATGCAATTCTTCACACTGATCTTTTGCAGGTCCACTGAGTAAAATCCTGCTTGCTGCATTTTTGGTGCAGTAAAAAAACCTGCATCTCCCCTTTGAAATGCATTGGTAAAAATGCATCCAAAAACACCTACGTTGGGTTTGTGATGCAAATTTTGAGTCACATGTCCTGTGAAAAATGCACCGTGAGTGACGTAAAATCATGGCAAAAATGCATATGCGTTTTTACTGCATTTTTGCTACAAAAAAGTGTGAAAGTAGGCGAAGGAAGCAGAAAGTGTTCTAAAATACTGTATATAATCTTTTCCTGTTAGTTATCCCTTTTCATGTGAGCAGATCATCTCATTGGTACATCATATAGTTTCACAGAAAAGGAATGAACAGTAAGAAGAATCTAGGTTTAAATTTATTAACATTGTTTAATTCCCCTGAAAACTCTGCAAATGTAATTACATTGAGGAGCCAGAAAAAATATTTCCAGCTTTCTGACTGATAAAGGATTGTAGAGTAATTTCACCTTTGACAATATAACAAATCTAAAATATATATATATATATATATTCATGTTTAATTTACAAATAAAATCAAACTCTGTAAAAAGATATTCAATAAATAATGAATATAAAAGTGAACATAAACTTGCAATTTTTTTTTTTAGCCAAACCACCACATTGGCACAAGCTTAATATACACACATATTCTGCATTTGTCCAGCTTACTGTCTTCCAATTATCCATGCTTTGGTGGAAAACAGTAGGCAAGACCAAAATGTTAAGTTCCAGGACAAGACCTGCTCTACCTCTCTTGCCACAGTAGGACTTCTAGTTCCTCCCTGATGGTTAATCTATACCACTGGTGTCGCATTGACTGAATCTGAAAACCCCTTCCCCAGCAGAATGGTTCAAAGCTGCATGGACAGCAGGATCACCTGAGGTTGCAGACTGATTGGAAGATAAGATTCCTCGCAACGACCATGTCCCCTGTACCTGTACTGGCGGGGATGACCTAGACTCCTCTGCAGTCCAACAGGCTGATATCCACCATGAGAATCTTCCAAAACTCAGGAAGAAAGGACTTCACAGATAACAGAGTAAGATTCCTAAGCCACCAAGCCAGGGACAACCTGGTCCTCTGTGCCAAAAGAATGGGTCTATCCAAGGACAGGACTGACTTGTCCCACAATGATATAATATTGCATTGCAGAGGTCTGGAATGGGACTAGGGAACTGGAACTACCTTATTCAAGAGTCTCATGCAAAAACAGAGAGCCAGCCAACTTCTGGACTGAAGAGCACAAATGGAGGTTTGAAGAATTTTGAAGAGTAACTCCACTTTTGTTGAGAAAGAGGCCCTTGGATATTATTTCCTTCGGCCATACAGGTCCGGGGTTCCCGTTCCTAAATCAATGGCAGGCCCTCCAATTATCACACTTTGAGTACATAACCCAAGCCACACTTTTGCCAGAGGCCCCTCAACTCGTTCAAGGAGCTCTATCTATGGGATGGCCCAATAAGAAAATCTCTGTCATCTGCATACCAACATCTAGTTAATCTGCATGCACAATCTGACCCCCCTTTTCTTGCAAAATGGGAAAGAGGTTTACAGGTAACTTTTTCAAACCTCAAAAACATCGGATTCTCTTTTTCACTCATAAATCTTCATTATGCAGCAAGTATCAGGAGGCAGCCTATAAAACTGTGACCTGGTGGTATAAGACCCCATTTGTACAAGCCAAATTATTCCTGCAATTGAATGACTATTGCAGGAAATGTGGCTCTCATATGGGCACACTTCTCCAAATTTTTTTAGCAGTGCCCTGGCATTCACCCATTCTGCCAGCAAGTCCTAAAATTTGTACACAAATTCAAGGACATCTTGCTGTTCGATAACCCTGCGGCGGTCCTTCCCAACTTGACTCCCCTCTCCAAGAAAAGGTATCACAAATCTTTGCTTAAACATTTACTTAAAACGCAGCTAGAGCCTGTATTCCTGCCATGTGGAGGCAACAATCTTCCCCTACCCTTGCCTAATGGTTCGCCAGAGTGAATGATATAGAAAGGATGGAGCATGTGACTTCTACTCTTTGGGGCAAATTGGAGGAACATAAGACCTGATGTTTCTAAATGGGACCAGTTTTGTTTCTCTGATGAATATCCTCAATATTCCATAAGTAAACTAATTCACGCCCATCTTCACCTGCGTGGCTGTGATCGCCTTTGCACTACTCGCAACCTAAGTATCTACCCTTTCTCTTCTCCCTTCCCTCCTTGTCTTCCCTCCCTTCCCTCTTTTTTTCCTCCCCTTCTCTCTGCCTAACCATGCTTTCCCTTTTTCTCCCCTCTCTCCCTTTCCCCCTTCTACAACTCTTTTAATATCAAAAATACTGATGGACATTGCCACGGCTTGTTGCCGCTTATTATTGCAAGATCCCAATTTATCAGATATCATGACACAGATAAAACAGTATCGAGATCTATTGACTGAGAAACCGGTCTTTGCAGGCATTGCATGTCTGCCTTCAGTAGCTCTATTTGCATGTACGGTACTGTTTGAAAGAATAAGCCCACAGAAAAAAAACAATTATCATACACATGCTATGTGACTTTTACTGGTAATTGTCCTCTTTTGTGCATTCTCTAAATAAATAAAATAAAAAACATCCCCAAGGGTAATGATGCACTGTAACCCTTTCGCTGCGTGGTCCGTACTTCACCTGGACCTGACAGCGGGGGGTTTTATACACAATACAGTGGCTGCAGTCTCCGGGATTGTGTATAAAACTGACAGGCAGACTCTTATCTGTCTGTCAGGTGAAAGCAGTTGGGTGGCTGCGCTGCCGCCCAATTGCTTTCATACACACCAATAATGGCGCTCCCCCACACGAGCGAACGTGCTCCTGCCGTGTATTCCGGGCTCTGCTTACTCATCTGCCGACCCGGGGCTGACATGGCAGGTGCCGGGGAGAGTGGAGACCTATCACATGCCTTCTCACTAGCATAACACTTTTTTTGACATTGCTGGTTCTGATGACACTGGGGTCGGTACACTGCTGATGATGGCTCTATGACACGTACACTGCTGATGGCAGCTATGTGACAGGTACACTGCTGATGGTGGCTAGATGACAGGGTACACTGCTGATGGCGGCTGTGTGATGGGTACATTGCTGATGGTGGCTGTGTGATGATGTAAATTGCTGATGGGTGGCTGTGTAAAAAAGTACACTGCTGGTGGCTGCACTGATGGCTGCTGTATAACAGGTACATTGCTGATGGTGGCTGTGTGATGGGTACACTGCTGATGGCGGCTGTGTGAGGGGTACACTGTTGATGGCTGCTGCATGACAGGTATACTGTTTTAGAAGGGAAATCAGGTGGTGTGCACAGTAATGCAAAGGGATAATCGATAACTCACATGGGGTCTATGTGTGAAGAAAGAGAAGCCAGTAACAGTAAGTTAACGGTGTTTAACATTTTTGTGATCGGCTGTGATTGGAGACAGTGATCACATGGTAAAGATCTACTGTCATTGGCTCTTTACCCCAATCAGTGATGTGCTGTGTCCAGGAGACACAGATCCCTGCAGTGCGCTGCATGCCAAGTCTAGGAGGACGTCTTTCTATTATAAGCTGGACAGGAAGTGGTTAATACTTTAAGAAGCAATATCCTGTGTGAAATCTTTATGAACAGAGTCACAAAAACCAATACTTTATTATGCCTGTGGCAAATTCAGCTGATCCATATCCTTTTCATACCCATTTACATTTGTATGCGTGCATGTGTGCTTGTTTTCACCTCATGCCTGGGACAAAAACTTGCTGTGTATTCACAATGCGATGTGTTGTCTATTCTTTTCCAATGGGCCCTCAGCTTATGTCCATTAACCAAAAAACTGTGCCTGTTGTGCTACTGCAAGTGACAGGCATGTTGGTTTATTCTATGTATGTAGATGGCGGAGCCAGTAAAAATGAATGGCAGCGCAGTGTGTTACACAACACATGACCCCACATAATAACATGATAACACACTCACCAAACACTTGCACAAGAGTGTGAATGCAGCAATACTTTTTTTCTATACATAAAAATCAAAAATAGCATTTGAGAATGCAATCTAATGTAGTAAGTTATCCATAATTTTCTGCTGTTTTTAGCCATCAAAGTGGACATGCTGTAAGACCGATTTACTAAAGTTTGAAGATAATAAACTAAGGTGAAGCACAGGTAAAATGAAGTGATCCTGGACCAGATGTGTTAAATGAAAGCTTTATTTTACATTAAAAATCAAATTAATTCTAAGGGAATAAAAAAAAAAAGCTTCTTTTCATTACTGGATATGTAAAATTAATTTCAGCTCATATAAATCTTGCCAGGATCACTTCAAGTCATGGCACTTCACGTCACTCTTTAGTAAATAAGGTGTGTGTAAGGTATACTATGTTTGATTTACTAAAACTGGAGAGTGCAAAATCTGGTACAGCAGTGTATGGTAGGCAATAAACTTCTAAATTCAGCTTGTTTAATTAAGCTTTGACAACCTGGAAGCTGATTGATTTCTATGCAGAGATGCCCCAGATTTTGCACTCTCCAGTTTTAGTAATTCAACTTTTGTGTTCATATTCTTAGAAGCAGTAATTGTGGGATACCTCTAGATGGTGCTGTTTCTTAAACAACAGAGCAGAAAGTACTTATGTTGCATGAAATGCACGCCTTTACCAGAGGAAATACTTTGCTGCAGTATACTTTATATTTCCAAAAGTATTGGGACACCCTTCAAATCATTGGATTCAGGCGTTCCAATCACCTCCATGGCCACAGATGTATAAAATCAAGCACCTAGGCATGCAAACTGCTTCTACAAACATTTGTGAAAGAATGGGTCGCTCTCAGGAGCTCAGTGAATTCAAGCGTGGTACCATGATAGGTTGTCACCTGTGCAATAAGTCCATGCATGAAATTTCCTTGCTAATAAATATTCCACGGTCAACTGTTAGTGATATTATAACAAAGTGGAAGCAACTGGGAACAACAGCAACTCGTAAAATTACAAAGCAGGGTCAGCACATGCTGAAGCGCACAGTGTGCAGATGTCACCAACTATCTGCAAAGTCAATAGCTAAAGACCTCCAAACTTCATGTGGCCTTCAAATTAGCACAACAGTGCGTAGAGAGCTTCATGGAAGGAATTTCCATGGCCGAGCAGCTACATCCAAGCCTTACATCACCAATTGCCATGCAAAGTGTTGGATGCAGTGGTGTAAAGCACGCCACAACTGGACTCTAGATTAGTGTAGATGTGTTCTCTGGAGTGGCGAGTCACGCTTCTCTGTCTGGCAAACTGATGGACATGTCCGGATTTGGTGGTTGCCAGAACGGTTCTTACCTGACTGTATTGTCCCAAGTGTAAAGTTTGGTGGAAGAGGGATTATGGTGTGCAGTTGTTTTCAGGGGTTGTGGTTGGCCCTGGCCCCTTAGTTCCAGTGAAGGGAACTCTTAAGGCATTGGAATACCAACACATTTTGGACAATTTCATCTCCCAACTTTGTGGGAACAGTTTGGGGATGGCCACTTCCTGTTCCAACATGACTGCACACCAGTGCACAAAGCAAGATTGTTAAAGACATGGATGAGCAAGTTTGGGATGGAGGAACTTGACTGACCTGCACAGAGTCCTGACCTCAACCCGACAGAACACTTTTAGGATGAATTAGAGCGGAGACTGTGAGCCAGGCCTTCTCTTTCCAACATCAGTGCCTGACCTCACAAATGCACTTCTGGAAGAATGGTCAAACATTCCCATAGACACACTCCTAAACCTTATGGACAGCCTTCCCAGAAGAGTGCTGCAAAGGGTAGGCCAACTTAATATTGGACCCTACAGACTAAGACTGGGATGCTATTAAAGTTCATGTGCTTGTAAAGGCAGGTGTCCCAATACTTTTGGCAATATAGTGTATATTCCGCTGAAAGGTGAAACACACATTGGTGTAGTTACCCAATTAACGGTGCTCTCTTTAACCTCCCTGGCGGTATTCCCGAGTGTAGCTCGGGGTAAAGTTTCAGTACCACAAGCGGTAACCCTGAGCTACACTCGGGCTTACCATGTGGCGCTGCTCCGCGATCCCTCGATCACTTACCATGCCCTGCACTCCCGCGATGTCCCTCCTGCAGTGTTCCTGGCAATGTAATCTGGCGGATGCCGGCATCTGTCATCTGGGTTCCGTCCCCTGCAAGCGTCGGGACATACGGGGGACGGAACAGAGGGAAATTTGAAAATGACAAAAAGTGACATTCACTAAAATCACATAGTAAAACATTACTGTATCAAAGCATTTCACATAAATTTTGTTCTGAGTGTTTTGTCCTGTGCCCTGCCTGCATTTTTACTGTTCTTTCTGCCTGGAAACTGAGAAACGTCCATGGCGTCCAAAAAGCGTCCCTTTAGGTCAAAATCGGTTTTAGACCAGTTGGAGAACAGCGATAGTAAATCAGAACCACTTGCAGAATTGAGTGATAATGATTCGTGGGGAAATTCATCATCAGACACTGAAACCGATTCTGTGACTTTGCTCAGTGATGTTCGAACTTGGCGCTATATTTCAAATTTCAGTGTTTTTGGTTTGATTATATTATTGAATTAAATTTATTATTATATTATTTTTTATTAATATTTATTAAATTATAATATATGATTTCGTGTTTCAAGTTTTATCCTACCCAGGGTATTTACTAGACTCTTGTTCAGACAGATTTCAGTGAGTTATTCCTAAAAATTACAGGCCTACAATAAAAAAAATACATATATTTCTATGCAAAAAAATGTACCGCTTTGAGCACAGAAATATGGACATAATCAGACCGCTAGGGAGGTTAAAGTCAGTGACTAGGAGTTTGGAAAAGGTTTGCATAGAAATATACAGTGGATATAAAAAGTCTACACACCCATTAAAATGTCAGGTTTCTGTGATGTAAACAAATGAGACAAAGATAAATAATTTCAGAACTTTTTCCACCTTTAATGTGACCTATAAACTCTACAACTCAGTTGAACAACAAACTGAAATCTTTTTGGGAGGGGGGAGTAAAAAGCTAAAATAATGTGGCTGCATAAGTGTGCACACTCTTATAACTGTATGATGTAGGCTTCCTCTCCTTGCTATTCTAACACACAGGCTGGAGAGGCATGACAGCCTGTGACTGGCAGAAATTCACCCACACCATGTTATTGCCAAAAAACAATAAAGATTTAATTTCAAATATATATTTGTATGACAATTGTAAACAGTATGTGATATTAAATATTTATCCTGAATCCTAAAAACTTTTTTTTAGCATGTGACCAGTAGCAGAGAAATAGAACCTCCTACTGCCACTGTTTCCCTATAGAGAAAGAGCTGGGTCATGAGACAGCTGTTTATCAATTAGAAAAAAAAAAAGGTACTTACATTTTTTATTTTTAATTAGAATAATTACAGTGCATCATCCACATACAGAAAGAGAAGGGATAATGTTAATTAAACAGTATGCATTAGTATAACTTTAATGCATTCCCTGTATTACGCAGGGATGAGCAATTTGTATCGCCCGACACCCAGGACATGTAGTTCCGGGTGCGAGGCAGGTAGTTTTTCATTTACATTTAGCCCTGCTATGAGCCGCCCGATTGCTTCCACACATTCTGAGAAAGTGCTAGCCCCACACGCACGCACCCACCCCCCATGTATTCCAGGCTCCACTTGCCCATCTGCGGGTTCAGGTGGGGAATAGCGGGCACCGCCTGTTAGAGAAGAGGGAGGAAAGCAGACAGATGTCCGCTCTCCTCCCCTTGTTCCTGACCCAGAAGCGATGTATATTGTATTTAAAAAAAAAAAGTTACACCAAAGCACATAAAATTCTTCTCTCCCAAAATTTTGAGCCCCCCACTGCCACATATACGCATGTACAAATGCATGCATTGGGGTGCCTACACATGAAAATGCGATTGTAATACACATGTTGCATATTGCCACGCACACCGAATGAGAAATAGTCCTTGCACCAGAGCTCCATGACGCTAAACTGATGACCTATAGGGGGCTTTTAAAGGGTTGCCTATAGAAAATATAGGGTACTGAAGTTTGTCGCCATTTCACAGGTGCACGCAAATTTATGGCTTGACAGGTTGGGTATCTATTTAATCGGTGCAATCTCATCTTTTAGATTTCAACAAAAAATTGGGTAATTTACTGGGTTTTTGTTGGAACTACCATTATTTTATTATCTAGGGTGTCTGCTTTTAGCAACTATATAATATTTTGGGGGTTTTATGTAACCTTCAGGCCTAAAAAGGGATTTTTTAAACATGCGTGCAAAAAAACTCAAAAACTGCTCTGACAGTGAAAGGGTTAAAGGATAAGGTTATAAGTTGGCGTAAAAAGTAAATGGTTCCTATATGGTCCAGAAGGCAGAGAAGGATTCTCTGATGTATCCAATGAGGACTGTATACAAGCCTCCAAGGCAGCTGTCACTTCAAGGCGAGCCTTCCAGTTAGAGAGAAAGCAAATCTCCAGTAGTACATCCAAAGGAAAGGATGGAGAAGGCGCCACTAAGTACAGACTGTAAACACATTAGAAACCAATGAAAAATACACTCACATGAAGGAGTGAGTGCATTTTACATTGCTTTCTAATAAATGTGTTTACAGTCTGCACCTAGTGGCACATTCTTCATCCTTTCCTTTAAAGGATAAGGTTACCTTTGGGGACATGTTACATGCTCCACCTGTTATAAGGGTGGAACAGTAACATGTTCTCGCTCCTGCTGCAGCTCGGTAATCCAAACCCTCTGTGTGACAGTGGTACAGAGATAAGTTCCCCATGCAGCTGTCACTTTCTGAAAAGAGCACAGCCGTGTGGGGTTCCACCCACTTGGGGGCATCATTCAGAGTTCTGTGAATGAATCAATTACAAGTACCAACATCCTTTGCGGATGTCGGCTTGTAGTTCTCAATGAACTACCACGGCACTGTTGAGCGCCCTAGTAGTTCTAGTAGTAGCACAGGCAGACAGATTACACTGACAGTCTGCAGGAGACCTGCAGTACACCCATGATCTGCTGATCGCTGGTGCAATGATTTACAGGCACCTGAACAAAAAAACAAAAAAAAAAAAAAAAATTGTAAATGCATATTTTTTACCTGCAAAAAATGTGTATTTATTACAATTTATTTTAAAGGTGAACTTATCCTTTGACAGAGCAGACACTGGAGCTTGATTTGGCTGCTCAGCATGTTCTTGTACTAAGAAGTGCTTCCATGTGTGAGGGTAACCTGAGGGAATAAAGGTTTTTTTTTTCTTCCCCTCTTCAGGGCCAGTGCTTCATTTAGCCGCTCAAGACGCACTTCTGCTGAGCGTTAAGAGAATCTGACACTCCCCTTTCACACCACTTGTTGTGAACTCTACCTAATCACTTACCTGACTCCACCACCAATCCTGAGCTGTTCCATCTGCAGCAGTTCTGTTCTCTCAATACACGAGAGCAGCGTGGGCCATTGACTCCTGCTGCTGTCAGTCAAACCCTGTGAGGAGGCCAAGTCGCACTGTATGCGTCTATGGACACACACAGCCCAGCTCGGGAGTGCGCCCAGTGCAACCTAAGCACATGGCTTGTTGAGGGGGCACTCAGAGGAGAGGAGAGGAGGAGTGGCCAGCGCTGGTTGGGGGACTGAAAACCTGGAGGTAAGCAATCTCCTTGCACACAGCAGGTGGGTATAACATCTTAAATTGAAGGTTTAGTATCACTTTCAATTAACATTTCAAGTAACCACTGTGAGTATAAAGTATTTACAAAGTATATATTTATAAAGTAATTACAATAGAAAGACGTCAAAATGATAGAGATCATTATCAATTGCCAATCACTACCCAGGTCACATAAAATAGTCGTACAATTTATACTATTCACTAAAATGATCATTCAAATAATACAAATGAGATTGCCAGACAGCGAAGTGTGATTCGTCACTCCAGAGAACATGTCTACACTGATGCAGAGTCCACTGCTGGCATGCTTTACACCACTGCGTCCTACTTTTTGCCTTGCACTTGGTGATGTAAGGCTTGGATGCAGCTGCTTGGCCATAGAAACCCATTCCATGAAGCTCTCCATGTGCTGTGCTAATCCGAAGGCCACACAAAGTTTGGAGGTCTTTAGCTATTGACTCTGCAGACAGTTGGCGGCTTCTGCGCACTTCAGCATGCCCTGACCCCACTCTGTCATTTTACGTGGCCTACCACTTTGTGGCTGAGTTGCTGTTCCCAGTTGCTTCCACTTTGTTATAATACCACTAACAGTTGACTGTGGAATATTTAGTAGCAAGGAAATTTCATGGATGGACTTATTGCACAGGTGTCAACCTATCACAGTACCACGCTTGAATTCATTGAGCTGTTGAGAGCGACCCATTCTTTCACAAATGTTTGTCGAAGCAGTCTGCATGCCTAGGTGCCTAATTTTATACACCTGTGGCCATGGAGGTGATTAGAATGCCTGAATTCAACGATTTGGAAGAGTGTCCCAATATTTTTGGCAATATACTGTAGTGTGTATATATATATATATATATATATATATATAAATCTGATTACTGAGTACATTTGTGCTCAGTGTATTCTTTGATTATATGTTACAGAAAGTTACAGAAACATATCTGAACTGCTGCCTGCAGCTGGTTTTGGTGAGCAGAATGTCATTGTCATCTGATGTCACAAATCTGGAATGCACCCTACACAAGGAAGTGATTATGGCTTGTCCACATTAGCTTTCTTGACAGAGAAATATTAAGATCCACATAATGGTATATGACATGGACCATTAGACCAATGTAAATACAGTTACAGTAAACAGTATAAAAAAACAGAAACAAACATGAGGAAGGGGCAGCTAATTTTATCAATGGATAATTCAAGCTTTTGAACTGATAACCACAAGGCAGATGCACAACAGTATTCATGGCTATAAAGTTACAAAGGTTGCAAAAATACATATCCATCGAGTTTAACCAATCAACCAAAATAAATAGGGTCTACTACAGGAAGTCTATTTTTTTGTGAATTCTTAATCAACACAAATCCTATCCATTCCTCTCATATTAGCTGGGCTCTGAACAGAGATGGCTGTACTAAAGTGTTAATAAACCTACAACAGTAAAATTAGTCTGTATATGCAGTAAAGAATGCTTGTTATACTCACCGTGGATATTAAGGGGTCAATCCTCCGCATTGTTTAAAAAGGCTGTTTGATCTTGTCTTCTCTGATCTTCCTCTTCTTTTACTATCCACAATCCATCTCCATAATACTGAGCATCAGTGGCAAGTCTGCATATGCTCCCGTTTGGTGTGTATTAGCAGAGAATTAGTTTTTTTTGGGAAGGGTGCATGTGATTGGCACAAGGCCAATCAGCACAGGCCAGACAGAGGCTCAGGGGTCATGCAGCCTCATAAGACAGTCAGAGCAGAATGAAAACTCCTCCTACAAGATTAACCAGCGCGCGGCTGGACAGTGATAGGTGTCACAAGACTGCTAGATACTGCTGATGGGAAAAAGGTATTTAGCAGTTTATAGTTACTAAAATAATCACATTTCTATGTTCTGTGTACTGTGGGAGACCAGATATAGTAAATGCATGTTCATGGGTTTAGTAACACTTTAAGGCCATTAGTTTTCTGAGAAATGTTAACATAGCTGCAGAAAAATGTGTCTTGGTTGGAGAAGCTGTTTGTTGCATGTCTGAGATAAAGCAAGAATCAGATGCAGAAACCTGTGTTAAAATAGGGTCTTGTTTTGGTGCAAGGGAATCATCAGCACTCTAAGTGTTTTGCAACCCACTGGCAGTTTTTGTTTTTCACTGGCACTGGAGTTTTTTTTCTGCAGTTCCCTTACAGCTGGTTTCTGCCATTGCTATTAGTGAGTGTATTCTCTGTGGGATACTCAGAGTACGGTGTGGAAATGGGGTAAGCGTGTTTGGAGAAGGATACACAACACCATACATGTCGACCATCCTGTAGAGAAGTCTTTATAGCAAAAGGCCATAAGGAATTGCCTGAGTACCTCATAAGGGCTCTGGGTAGAAGTGTTGATAATAGTGGTGATAAGTGGTGATAATAGTGGTGTCACGTACTTGGTTGGGGAGCCTGATGTGGAGAGAAGGCATCCTTTTACGACTCCCACTCGGAGCCTCTGATAGTGGGAACAGAGGGCGCAGAGCCAGGAGTGGTACAAGTGCCGGGTAGATCTGGAGCTGGCGGCAGGTAGCTAGGGACACAGGAGATCCGGATGCAGGCCAGGTGCGGATGCAGGAATGTAGGTGCAACAGCAGGCAGGTATGGCGGCAATCAGGTTGCAGACTGGACTGGACACAGGAGCGGGAATGCGGCAGCAGGCAGGTATGGCTGTGACCAGGATACAGGCCAGGTACAGGACCTTGGGTGCAGCAGCAGATAAGTGTGGCGGTGACCAGGATGCAGACTGGGTGCAGGACGGTGGGTGCAGCAGCAGGTAAGTATGGCAGCCGTCAGGATGCAAGCCAGGTGCATGTACAGGTAAGTAGGTACAGCAGAGTCAGGCAAGCCGGGTCAGTATTAAGCGAGCAGATCAAATACAAGGGAGCAGGCAAGCGGATGATCAGGGATAGCCGAGGTCAGTGCAGGCGGAGTTCTTTCTTAAGTCAGGTCAGACCAGGATAAAGGCAACAGAATCAGGTAATATGTGCAGGGACGTTGTAGACCAGAAGGCATTGATTTTACTGTTCTGCAGGTTTAAATAGCCCGCCTAGCGGTGACGTGTATGCTACTGCGCATGCGCGCACTTCCCGAGCTTCTGTGCAAGAGCGCCCGCATGCACACGTGCACTCGCACCACCACGGCCCGAGGGGATTCGTCGCCATCGCACGGCGACAGGATCCCTGACAAGTGGTGATAACCTTTGATGTGATGTAACACCTAGACATCCACCTGAGACTAAACTCTGAGTGGTGGAAATTTTACAGCCAAATTTGAAAGTTAAAACAATTCATGGTGAATAAAGTCAAACATAATCCTCTTTTCTTGTTAGTTTTACTGTAAAATGAACTCTAGTAAGGAGACACTAATATGTATACTGCAAATCGTGGAGATATTAAGTCTCGTACTTGCTATTAGGCTACAATATCAGCCCAATATTTATTTCAGGTACTTATATAGCGCTGTCAATTTACGCAGCACTTTACACACACACATACATACATATATATATATATATATATATATATATATATATATATATTGAACATTCACATCAGTCCCTAACCCTCAAGGGGTGTACAATCTAAGGTCCCTAACTCACATACACATGTTAGGACCAATTTAGACAGGATACAATTAACCTACCAGCATGTCTTTGGAGTGTGGGAGGAAACCGGAGTACCCGGAGGAAACCCACGCAAGCACAGGGAGAACATGCAAACTCCATGCAGGAGGCGCCATGGTCGGGAATAGAACCCATGACCTATTTACTGCAAGGCAGACGTGCTAACCACTAAGCCACTGTGCCGCCCAAGGTAAGATAAACCTCTTACCTTTTTACTTCACTATTCCCCTATATGTGTCCAGGCTTCACCCATCACAGTGGGCATACCCCTGGATGGGTTTTCAGGGTCTGGAAACCATAGGAATGGACCACAGCCTTGAACCTGTATAGCACCCTACAGCTAACTATAAGCTTTGCACAGTGCCAAGCAGGGGCGGACTGACCATTCAACCACTCGGGCACTGCCCGAGGGCCCGGGGTCAGTAGGGGGCCCCATGAGATGCCCCTGGTACCTTTTTCATAGGCTTTTTTGGGTGTGGGCAAGGACACAGGGGCCCCATGATCCCCTATTGCCCGGGGGCCCCATGAGTTGTCAGTCCACCCCTGGTGCCAAGGTGACCCCCAGCAAGAACCAGTACTTGAAGCAACATTACAACCCATTCCCACAGTGTGGAGTCCAGGAATGTTTCCCAGGACTTTACTGAGGGTGCCCTGATATGGATGCACTGCTTCTATTCTTATAGTAAAAGGCATTGTATAATTTGATTTTGCAATCACCTAAGGACACTGGAAAAAACCGGAGGTTCCACAGAGTATCGTACGGTTATAGGGGTACACCCAGGGAGCGTGTCCAAAAACATTGCCAGTACTGCTGCATGATGCATTTTTCAGTGTGACTTTGCACATTTTTGATGCTTCACGTTTTTTTTGTATGTGAAGTAAAGTGGGTTTTATAGACAAAACTCTGCCATAAATGCACTAAAATGCATGTACTTGCATTTTGGATGTGTTTTACACTTGTCTTGGTGTGAACATGCATCAAAGATATGAACTAATGTAATTTCCATTGTCGAGCAGTGCAGTGCAAAAACCACAACTGTGTGAATGAAGGCTGAAGGAAAACCTTTTTTTTTTTTCGTTTTTGATAGAGTAAGGGAGGGTTATAACCCCTGCCAGTTTTTTTTACATTGATGTCCCTTTGAGAATTCCCTTCCTGCCCCCTAGCCAAATCAGGAAGTAGGAGCAAATACCTTCAAAGTGATGAAAGCCCTGTTGTTACCAGGGTCACCAGTACTAGTGTCCCCATTGGAAGATTTACCCTCTATTCCTGTTTTGGTGACAACCCACAATTTTGGTGATAACAGTAATCAGGACAAATAGAGAGGGCAAGTCTCCCTAACAGGAATACAGACAAAAACCTGACAAGCATTATTCTTTCTGCACTCTATCCAAAACTAAAAAAAAAGTTTTGCCTGTAGGTATACTTTACAATAAGCATTTGCTGTGCATACCCTTTGAGGAAACACATCTCTTCATACCTTCCTTGGACACCCTCAACAAAAGAGTTACTGGGGTTAAGAGTACTCATCTACCACAATAAAAAAAACCTAGACTTTAACTGAAAATAATCACCCTTTCTCTGAGGAAAAGAAGATTTTCTTTTGTTACTCCCAGGATAAGCCTTCAAGGTCTAACCTAAACCAGGAACCCAGTTTCCCCACAAACTCCGAGACTCTAAATCCCAAAAACCTGCAGACAATAGATGCCCCCACTTTGCAAGTGGCAGTCATTCATTAGCCTTTGTGACTTCTTTTCTCTGCTGTGCATCCTCAGCACTTCCAGTTCCTGGTCTTGCCAATCAGTTTCTTTTCTGAACCCCATGTTTTACCAAGATTTTAGCAATTTTGTCAGCCTTGTTATGATCCTACACATTTGTGGGAATTCCGAATGCCCTCCTGTTGAGAGAGCAGTCAGCACAGAACTTGACCAACAGCGTGGTGTGGAGCTTTAGATTTTGAAAACATTCAGTTGGATCCTGAAACCTCAAAATTCTGCATTGGAGTCATTGCTTGCACTATCTGGGTCTGATCCTGGACACAGCTCAAGCCACAAGAAAATGTCAAACTCTACACCAGGGCCCTCGGAGCCCTCTGATGGTGGAGCTCAACCTCAAACCAAGGAAGGACATGACCATGCACTGGGATGGTGGTTTGGCGGTTGCCAACCTGCCATCCCAGAGCATCAGAGTGCATGGAGCCTACACCAGCAGCAGAGGAAGCAGGGCGTCACTGAGGGAGCAGGAGCCGCATAAACCGATGTTTCCTCTAGCTCCGGCTCCTGTCCCAGGACTTTTCCTGGGACCTTTCTGGCAGCTTGAAGAGCAATGCCAGCAGAAGCTGGACAAGGAAAAGGTCAGTGTACTTATAAGAAAGGTTATTAGGCAGCTTTCACATTGATCCATACAGCGGACTTCACTTGCGGCTTTCCTGCAAGTTGGCTGCATTGAGCCATATATCTTAGCATATATCTATAGCATTGAGCCTTATATCTTGCAGGTTTGGTGCGCTTTCTGAAAGCAGCTAACCTGCAGGAAAACCTCAGGTGCACTGCGCTGCACTTGTGGACTGGGTAAACTGACGTGCATCAGTATGAAAGCAGTCTTATAGGGGCTCAGGAAAATTAGGGCTCGTTCACATTTGTGGTTTGGGGATGATAAAAACCCATAGTTCACTGTGGCCAACGATCGGTCCAAATCACTAAAGTGGCCCTCTTTCTTCAAAATGTTGACCACCCCTGCCCCACACTCCCAGACTTGAATGCTTAAGTACAAGAGTCAACCGACTTTTCACATTTGCAAGAGACTCTTGTGAGGCTGATGGTGTCCCATATGCGGTCCCATATGCCCAGTTTCACTCTAGACCCCACAAAACAACATCCTGTCATCTTGGGACAAATACATTCAGTCTCTGGACAAACCAAATTGCCAGACACCAAAGTCCAGGTTGTCTCTGGCCTGGTAACAGAGAATTCGAGCTCTGGAGAAGGGAAAATCATTTGATCTCCTCAAAAGATCAACACAACAGATGCTAGCCTGATATCGGAGCTGTCTTAGACACCTTTTCAGTACAGGACACATGAGGAATCTCGACCACTGATCAACATTCTGAAGCTTTCAATGATTTTGATTTCTCTATAAATAGTGGGTTTCTTTTTTTTTGTTAGATAGTTTTCTCTACGAC
This sequence comes from Staurois parvus, assembly GCF_062004578.1. Taxonomy (NCBI): domain Eukaryota; kingdom Metazoa; phylum Chordata; class Amphibia; order Anura; family Ranidae; genus Staurois; species Staurois parvus. The sequence continues at coordinate 4,981,264 of NW_028317882.1, forward strand.
TGGAGGGGCTGCAGATTAGGATCAAGTCACTGTTATGACACTGCATACATCGACCAAGAGTACAGAAAGTATAAGGTATAAAAATCTTGCTGAAGCAAGAGCAGTAGAAAGCATTCTGTCATGGGCAGAACTTCATGTTCCAATCTTCTCTACCATTCGCATCCCAGGGTGGACAATTGGCAGGCAATCTACCTCAGCTGGCAGTGCCTGGAAGAGGGGGAATGGTCCCTAATACACCAAAAACTGTTCCAGAACCTGTGTAACAGGTGGGGATACCCAATGTGGATCTCCTGGCCTCCAGATTCAACAGCAAACTGGATGGATCGTGTGACCCAGGGAACATTTTACCATCTTGTTTTACGACCACTGGCTTTAATAGTATGGCTATTGAAGCCTAGGTTTTAATGGGACAATGGCCTCTCCAACTTGAAGATCCCCACAATCTGAAAGGTTGGGCCATCTACTTCCTGTAGCGTCTACCATAATACATATTGTGGAAAGCATATTTCACTTGGTCTGAGAAAAGCAATTTTCATCCTAGAAAATACTCTGTGGGCTGAATCCTAATCCTTTTACAATCAGTTCCATATCAACAATTGGCATCAAGTACTATCTAGGATCAAATCTCAGTGTTTGTAGTCTTGCTCCAAAGACTGTTAGCTCTCATTCATTGACTAAGACTTTATCACAGGAGTTTCGCTGACCCTGTGCACCCACCTGTGTTTGTGGAATATAAGTCCTCCTGCCAATTTTCCACTCTCAGAATGTGCACAATGGATATGGTCATATGGCCAAGCAATGAAAGACTAGATCTGTTTCTTGCTGAGCTGCATGTCTTCATATGCCTCCTTAGTGGTTGACGTAAACCACAACCGTGTTGTTGTCAGACTGTATTCTGAGCAGAAGGCTCTTGTCCACTCTGTTCATTACATAAGATAAAGATAAATCACTCCAGTTCCAATATGTTAATAGGAAAACTCCCTGAGCCTGAAGTTGGGTTAGAATTTTCAGCAAATCTGCTCTGTGCTTGAGGAGAAGAAGGCACATTTGGCTCTGAAATTCCAGTTTGTAACTGGAGGATACGACCTCTTGTACCCAGGAGTCCGAGATCCCCTGGCACCAGATATTTGCAAAGGACAGCAAACGTCCCCCTCAATGATACCAGCGGTGATGTCCCTTCATTGTGAATGGGATTTGGGACACAGTTTGGAGGGTCTAGAAGACCATGACTTGCAGCAAAAGAAGTTGCTTGGTTTGGCCCTGGACGTGGATGCCTGGGAAGAATGAAAGTACTTTTTCTGCACAAAGGGTCCAGCTTACAAGAAGAGATCCTCATCTCTTACTGGGCAAAATAGTACTTTTTACACCTGTCACCTTCTTGATATAAGCATTTAAATACTCCACAGAGAGGCATTCACCTTGAAATGGCATACTTTGAAATATTTTCTTACAGGCTGGTTCAGTGGACCAACATTTCAGCCAAATAATTCTTTGCATCAGACAGAAATACAAGATAACAGAGTGCATTGCTTATTCCATCCACACAATAGCATAAACAGGTCTATCTGACATTGGGAGCAGGGTGTCAGGAAAACCATGTTTAAGCCCATGCTCAAAGGAATGTGAATGCTTGCAGAATGGTTCATAGAACTGTGCACAGAATTAGGACCCTGTGCACATCTACATGAACATGTGTGCGGGATCATTAGCATACTGTACATGCTCATGAGCGAGAGTGTGTATGTTTGCTGGACTTTGGCACCCAGTAGCCTATTTAAAGCCATACAGGACTGATCATTGCTGAGTGGCCTTCAGCTCCTTCTGCCTTTGGCCTGATCCTGTGTACATCCATGTCCAAACTTGTTGACTCTGCTTGTTCCTGAACCCCTGTTGCTGATTCCGGCTTGTGACCCCCGACCTTGCCTTTTGTTCCGGTACCTTTTCTGCCTGCTTGATACTGATCTTTGCCTGGCTTTGACTCTGCTCCTGGTTTCTGATGCTGCACTCCTGATGCCAGATTGTCGTCAACTCCTGTCTGCTTGACCATGCATCCGAGATCCTGCATCTACTAGCTACCAGCTTGACTGCTGCACTGTCTTCAGCTTTCCATCTGCTACCAGATCTCCTGACCCTGATCTTCTACAGACACCAGTGCCACTCTTTTCCCTGTTATACCCTGTCATCATTCCCAGGGGAAACAGGACAAGAGGTGTAAGGGAAGCCCTCTTGTCAACTCTGCCTCAACCAGATATGTGACAGAGGGGCTATCCCGAATACCACTGGGATTCCTAGCCAGATGTCTGACATACTGCCAAAGCAATCACATGTAGTTATGAAGTTGATCCAGATAGATGAGACTCATGAGAGTTTTATTGAGACGAGATAGCTGGGACCACCTCTGGAACATTATCGGGGAACTCCTTGTCTATGGGATACTGTTGTGTAAAGCACTTAGCAGATCCATAAACCTTTCCTGAATGTTTCCACCGTTCATACAAAACATCCTTACCTAAGGCTTGAACAGGAAACACACTAAGAATTTTTTTCTGTTTCCCAGAACGCATGCTTTGCAAATGTTTCACAGAAGCACAGTCTGATGCTGCCAGCTGCAAACATGCACTGTCACTTCCAAAATGGCAGCTGTGCCTAGGCAGATGGGAGCAAAATGTAGTCTTTATATGCACTGTAAGTGATTGGTGAGTTCCAACAAACCACATATGCATCCTGTTACAATGGGAAGGGCAAGATGACGGAGTGGGGCCTATGCAGTGTTGTATAAAATGGCAGCTTTGTACGGCAGGGACAGAGCAATGAAGCCTGCCCAGAAATACAGGTCAGGCCTCCTAATCAGCAAGGCAGGATGTAATAAGGGGAACAAGTTTCCTAACCACCCACTCTGGTGCCTGGTCAGATCAGTATTTAATGGGCCAGTGCCCACTTACCATATCCTGCAATAATGTCCTGCAGGCCCCAGATAGTTTGTTTACTTTGGTTGGTCCTATCCCTCCCCCCTTCCCCACTGTGGAGGGATATTCAAGGACTGAGCTCCTTTGCAGGCCTTGGATGTGTATAGCTCCTGGCAGTGATGCACGCACTTGCACTAAGTACCTAAATGAGTTGCCTGTGTGCTGCATCCAGTGCAATCGATGTTTATAGGCAAGCACTGCTATTTCATGTGAGGTCTGGGTACAGTCTTCCCTGATCCAGAGAACTGACTCCTTGCCGCAGTGGCATGATGCAGTTTTTTTTAGTCTTCATAGAAGAGTTCCCAAATCCTTTCCTCTCTCCTACAGAGATGCATCCATCATCTGAAAACACCAGCAAAAAACTGAGAATGGAGGGGTTTTATGAAGGAGTGTTAAGGCTTTGAGTTGTTTTTGCCAGTGTCTAATCAACTGAAGCTGTAGCTGATTACCATCCCTTATGAATACCAGCCCGTGCCCTGTACTGTAGAGAGAGAAAAAAAAAAAGAACCTTTTCCTGTTCCACACCAAAACTACAAGGAAGGTACTCACATTAAGCAATGTGTAAAGCGCATCATACAGGCAAACCGCTGACTGGTCAGGCAGCATGATGATGTCAGCACAAGCCCCACCCAAATGCATTTTGAGGAGACCATCCCCTCAAGAATGACTCATTAGATAACATGAGTTGGGGTGGGGCTTGTGCTGACGTCATCAAGCCACCTGACCAGCTGGCGGCTTGCCTGTTTGAAGCACTTTAAACATTGCCTAATGTGAGTACCTTCCTTGTAGTAAATAAACTAAACATGCGGTTTTACATTATGGATCATTTGTGATTTTTCTTTGTCAGTGCTGAGCTGTATTCTTTGCTGGTGAGCTTTGTGATTGCTATCTTTTTGTCTACATACCGGACTGTGGCTGACAATCCTCTGGACACAGTGAGTGTTCACAAGACCGCATATCATTTGGGGTCTTGTTTTCTGGTAAGAGGCAGATGTTTTTTGAACTCATGGGCAAGAAACTTAGTAAATTGCTACGTCGCTGGTGGATTTCCATTTATATACGGTTTTATGGCACATATGGTTATGGATTCACAGTGGCTTTCCTTTCCAAAGGTGGTATCAACCTTTCACCTTAATCAGGATACTGTGCTTTCATCCCTCTATAATCCCCTAATACATCAGAAATCGATTTCCCTTCTTTGTCTGGATGTAGTTTGAGCTTTGTGTGTCTACCTCACAGTCACTGCCTTCATTAGAAAGACCACCCCACCAAAAATCCAAAACTGGACTCATCTCCTAAAAGTAACCCTTATTTAAACCTAACCCCTAACTTCACCTGGAAAATTAACCAACCACTTTTGTCCTCACCCTTATCATTGTGCTTCCATAAGAGACCAGCCAAGTGTGTCTTGATGTACCTAGAAGCCAAGGGCCAGATCACCTGCTCACATGAAGATGTCTCAAGGATAAGAGCAAAAAACAGAGCCAAGGTTCAAAGCAGGCAGTCAAGCAGCCTGGGATCAGACCTGGGCCATAATACAGGTCAAGGTAAGTGGAGTTTGGCAGGACTGTAAAGACTTGGAGCAGACATATAACAACCTAGAGTCTTAGAAACTGCTACAAAAGGCAACACTACTGCCATTTATAAACAAACCAAATAAATACTATGCATCTGAATGCCAGATTTTTTTCTCACTCAGAAGTATCCGAACATCATATATTTTAGTAGTGATTATTACTAAGGGAGGGGGGCTTCTGTCTGAAGGGCATTATTGTTAAAGAGAGCTACTAGATTTCAATAAACTCCTTGCCTTCAGAGCTACCACAACCACCAACCCATTCAGGGTTGTGAGGAAGGGGCGATTGTCCTCCTCAACATGGGTAGTAGGTTGTATACATTGCACAGATGTGCCCTTTGATAGGCAGATTAAAGGCATCCCTCCAGCATGTTTAAAGGATTTTGCATTAATAACGTTGCTCTTTAAGCATTTTTCAAATTGCTGCTTCTTGCCAAATGGATTTTTACATTTTTTTTTGCTTTGTTGCATGTTTGCCAGGACAGTGCCCATGACCATTGTTTGACACTATTTTGCCTATTAGCCTATAAAATGGACATTACTATTTTATAATTTTCAGCTCCTATTGACTTCATTGGGGTTCAGATTCAGCACCCTAACTTTAGTCATGTTCTGTAAACACACCTTAAGCCAAACACAGGTATATTCTGCTCATCCCTACTAAGCTTGCTGATGTTCGTACACATCACAACTGGGGGCCTATTTCGGGACACCTCTGCTGATCGAACTACTGACAGGCCTTTTTACTGATAACTCCTTTTGCACACAACCCACTCCTCACATTTTTGGTGCAGTACATCTTCAGTGATCACCCCACAGTTATAAATGCATAATAATTTCTTCCATAGTATACTGCATGGTTACCACCCTTGCATGTAATATGTACATACTCTAGGTCAGTACAAAGAAATCAACCAGGAATATGCCTGGTCTCCTTGAAAGTGGATTCACACTATAGCGGTGCTGGAAAACACACAAGATATGGACAGGAATTGCACTGCATTTCTGTTGAAATCACATGCAATTCTTTGCAGTGCAGTTTGAGCCCATTCATTTTGAATAGGCTTAATTTGCACTGCACCTGCACGAAAAAGGTGCGGGAACCTTTTTTTTTTTCCACCAAAATCAGATCGCATGGGTGTTCACACCAATGTGATCTGATTCTTGCAATCACACTGCATTTTGCAATTTGTTTTGGGGTGACATTAATTTAACATTGTCACCAAAGGCAGATCGCATGAACGGAGTGCAATTTCAATGCGGTGCGGGAAACGTTCAGGATGCACTGCATTTCCCACTCCGTATATACAGTGGTACCTTGACCTAAGAGTTTAATTTGTTCTGTGGCCGAGCTCGTAGCTCAATTTACCCCCTTGAAAATAATTAAAATGCTCTTAATCCATTACAACCCTTAAAATGCATTTCTAAATAACAAATATTGTATAGAAACATAATAGAAAGTATGTAAAGATATAATAAAGGTTTTATAAGGTTTTATACAGTGCACTTACCTTGTTTTCTTCTTTTCTTATCTTAATTTCTTATCTTAATTTTCGTCACTGTCTTCGCTTTCACTGGTTCTTCCATTAGGTCTTGGCTTTTTCACCACACTTTCCTCACTTTCAACTAAAGGCCTTTTCTTAATAAACCTGTCAAGGAGGTCTGTTTTATTCTCCCTTTCAGAATGCTTCGGAAACGAGTTAGGCAAGTCTCATTAAATAGTGCTGTTGCACGACTAGTTGCAACTTTTTCAGGATGTTTCTTTTCTACATAATCTGAACTTTCTCCCACATTGCCAAAATTTCCTTGAGCTCTTTTGTATTGATGACCTCCGCCTCTGTCTCCTCTACCTTGGAACTAACTTCACTTAACGCCTCCGTATGCCGCTGCTCTTGTAGCTACTTTAACTCCTCAGTTCTTCGGAGTGCTCCTCAATGAGCTTGTCGATGTCTTTCATCCACCTCCAGACCTATAGTCTTTCCAATGGACGCAATCTCTTCCTCCACTGGCTCTGGTATAGAGCTTCAGAAAATTGAATATTACCTGCTTGTCCATTGGCTGCAGGATAGAGGTGGTGTTCGGAGGAAGGTAGAGAACCTTCACAAAATTATACTCGTCGAGTATTTCATCCTCGATGTGCGGTGGATGAGTAGGAGCATTGCCGAGGACGAGAAGGGCTTGCAGAGGCAGGTTGTTTTCTTGAAAATATTTCTTCACTGAAGGACCAAACACAAAGTTTACCCACACAAAGAACTGCATGGTGACCCACGCCTTAGGGTTTTCCCGCCATATAACCTGCAGTTTCTCCTTTATGATCTTGTGTGCTTTAAAGGCTCTTTGGTTTTCGGAATGGTATACGAGCAGCAGCTTCATCTTGCAGTCGCCACTCGCATTGGCACACAGGGCAAGGTTCAACCTATAATTCATAGGTTTGTGGCCTGGCATCTTCTCCTCTTCCGTTATGTATGTCCTCCTTGGCATCTTCTTCCAAAATAGCCCTGTCTCGTCACAGTTGAAGACTTGCTGGGGTATCTATTCTTCGGCCTCGATGAGTTCAGCGAAAGTGTGATGAAAGCCTTGACATCAGCACTTCCTGCCTCACCATGCCTACTAACGGAGTGAATTCCGGTCCTTTTCCGGAAATTGTCAAACCAGCCCCGACTGGCTTTAAAGGAATCCTCAGTTGCTCAAGTGCCTGGGGTTTGCTGCACCAAATCCGCATAAATAGCTCGTGCCTTCTCACAGATTATAGCCTCTGTTACGGTATCTTCTGCAAGCTGCTTCTCCGTCAGCCACACCAACAACAGACTCTTTTCATGGAAAGACGTCCGGAACTTAGAAATAATTTTTACACCTTTGGCTGATGTTATAACTTTAAGCAACTCCTTCTGCATCAAAATTGTGCAGATCGTAGATGTTGAACGTTCATACTGCCTGGCTAAGTCCTTTACTCGCATACCTTGGTCAGGTTTCTCAATTTCACGCTTTAACTCAATGGACATCATCCTCCTCTTGTCAGCATTGTCACTAGCACTTTCTTGGGAGACATGGCGCCAGAAAGCTTGGTATAAGTTGGTATAAAATGGAACTCTGCACCTGTTCCAGAAAAGCAGAAAACACTCACCCTCTGGTTTGAGGTAAACATGTGAAGAGACCATAAACACGTGAAGAGATGATGAGAACTCTGAGTGTTTTCTGCTTTTCTGGAACAGGTGCAGAGTTCTCATCTCTTCACGTGTTTATGGTCTCTTCACATGTTTACCTCAAACCAGAGGGTGAGTGTTTTCTGCTTTTCTGGAACAGGTGCACCCTCTGAAGTTTGGTATAAGTTGGTATAAAATGGAATTCTGCACCGGTTCCAGAAAAGCAGAAAACACTCACCCTCTGGTTTGAGGTAAACACGTGAAGAGACCATAAACACGTGAAGAGACCATGAGAAGGCCGAGAGCGCGGGTTGGAGGTGTGTCTCTGCGTGTCTCCGAGGCTGGGATGCTGTGGCGTCACTGCTCACTACACCATCTAGCAGCGCCATCTCCAGCTCCTACTTCAATTTTTTGCTTGCATAACAAAGCAAAAAAAAAAAAAAAGAAAAAGCGACCAAATAACTAATCGTACCTCGGAAAACTCGTACCTAAATGCACTCGTATGTCAAGGTACCACTGTATGTGAATCGGGTATGAATCTACCATCTGTTTGCATGCCCCACTGATCTCATGCATATAAAGATGTATGTTGAAACATTTATGAAATGGAAAACGACATCAACATTAGGAATGAATAAAGTGTGCATTTTTTTAAAAAAAAGGCATATTGCAAATACTTCTCTAATCTCACAGTTCCCATCTCACGATCTTTTATTTTTAAAATACTATATCCTGTAGGTTGCACTAAACATGTTTAAAGAGGAAGTATTCATAATTGTTAATTCTAGAAATTAACTTTCACCCAGAGACATCTACATTTTTGGAGTAGCAACTACAAACAGGTTTCAGTACAACATTGCTAGACAACTGTGCAAACCAGTGTTACCACTTTGAATCTTTTTTTTTCCCTGGACAATTCCCCCATGTTAAGAACACTGCCAGTGAAAATAAAGAACTGCAGCCAACAACAATACAAACATTAATAACACAGTATGAGTGCATTAAGGCAATACAGTAAATACAGAGCAGCACCTTTGTTACGCTCCATCAGTTTTGTGGAATGCACTGTATTAGTCTTAATAGTAAATGCAAGATTTCTACCCCGTGAATTTCTGCATGTTGCCTGAAACAAAAATCTAGGCCTAATTTGATGGAGTTAATTTTCAGGGCAGTGTTACTATTTACATATCTTATGTTATTCATTGAAACTAATATGACAAAACTGGCATATACGAGGCAACGCATGTCAAATGCAGCAAAAGCACAGCACAGCAAATATTAAACTGCACTGCAAACCATATAGTGTATTAGATCCTACTGCTATTTAAATATGTACAAGAAGCCTGTTGATCATTAGGGCTCTTAAACAAGGGGCATTTGGAAAACTCTTCTGAACGATGGAACTGACTGCTGGAAAACCTAGGTTTAGCCGCGTTTACATACCGCGTTTAGAAGCTTTTTTAAAAAAGATAACCTCAGGAGACCTTCCCAAATGCCCTGAATGCACTGAATAGTAAAAAATTAACTATTTCAGACATTTTGTGTTGAGATTACCGGTCTTTTCTGAATGTATTCACTATGGATCCCATCATGAGCATAATGCAGCACATTCTACCTTTTCTTTCCTTCACACGAAACCTGGAACTGACTGCGCTGGTGTACTAGGTGCATTTGAATACATGGAAAATGCTTTGCATGCATTTCTGATGATGAAGAGGCTCTGGACAACATCTGGACATGGAACAGTTAAAAACGCTTATAAACGTGGCTACAAGCATTTGGCACGCCGATAAAATCTACTCCTGAACACAAGTTTGGTGCGTTCAAAAAAACTGTAAACTCAACTGCCTGTAAACGACTATGTGTACATGGACACATAGGAAAACATTAGGGAGAGTTCAGGGGCTGCTGAAAAAATGCTCAACAGCTCCTAAACATAAGTTTAGCAGCTGCAGTGTACAAGAGCCCTTACAAAAAACTCCAGCTAATACTTTGCAGCTCACTGTATTGGAATTAGCATGGAGCAGGGAAGAGCTGATGAGGCTTAACAATGCTGTTCTCCCTTGTAAGAAAGAAAGAAAGAGTATATATATATATTTATATATATATTATATAAATCATTTTTACGTAACTATATGATGTCAGGGTTACTGCTTTCTGGATATGCCCTGTTTCTGGAAGTAGCGAAATCTGCATTCTTCTAATGACTGATGGAATTTGGACATAGAACTGGCCTTTAATCTTACACCTTTCTCTCCTCCCACCTGCAGAGATGGGTTGGGCTGGACAACAGAACAAACAATCTGTACAACTTTTTTTATGTCCTGACTTCCTTCTACAGACAGTGTATTGTACTTCTATTCAAAAACAGGGAAAAAAGCTGAAGTGATACGTGGATTAAACAAGTGAATATGGCAACACTCGAACCAGCACCTAGGAGGATTTATCAGCAAAGATCTAAGCTCACATCACTACCTTTATATTATGAGGGTTTTTTGTGGATTAAACGACCTAGAAGTAAGGTAAGGTCATTATTGGGATCTTTTTGTATGGTTTACATGCTTGGGTGCTAATGCATAAAAGGGAAGTTAATCATGTTTAGATTAGTTATTTGAAACCTTTATTACTTGTCATTTTGGTAATATAACATTGGCATTTTTTGTGACCATCTAAGAGGGAAATTTAAAGTATTAATAGAAATGAAGAATACCCAAGTCATTAGAGGTCTCTGCACTGTATTTTAAAGTCAAAAGAAACTCAATAATAAAAGGCAAAACTAAATATAAGTACAACCACATTTCATAATAATAACAATAGTATGTTCTATTTTGGGCTATATTGACAGTGCCTAATCCTATAATTTTCACTGTAAAGCCAAAAAAGGGACCACAAAACGTGTGTGTGTGTGTGTGGGTGCGTGCGTGCGTTGCAATTACAAATGTTTAGGGATTCTCATGTTTATTTCTTTTGTTTGTATTGGTATGACACAAAAAAGTGGAGAAACAAAGCCAAATGTGACACATTCCTCTCAAAACTCCAAAAATGGACTGGACAAAATTATTGACACCCTCAATTTAATATTTGGTAGCACACCCCTTGGAAAAAGTAACTGAAATCAATTGTTTCCTGTTACCATGAATGAGTTTCTTACACCTTTCTACTGGAATTTTGGACCACTCTTCTTTTTCGCCAACTGCTCCAGGACTCTCAGACTGGATGGGTTCCTTTTCCCAACTGTTGATTTGAGATCTCTCCACATGTGTTCTATGGGATTGAGATCTGGACTCATTGCTGGCCATTTCAATGCTGTCCAGTGCTTTGTCTGAAACCATTTCTGACGTGTGCTTTGGGTCATTGTCCTGTTCTAAGACCCATGACCTCTGACAGAGACCCAACTTTCTGACACTGGGCCCTACATTGCACCCCAGAATTCTTTGGTAGTCTTCACATTTCATAATACAATGCACACCTGAGGCAGCACAGCATCCCCAAAACATCAGTGAACCTCCACCATGTTTGACTGTAGGAACTACATTCTTTTCTACAAAGGTTTCATTTTGTTTCTGAAAATAGAATGATGGGCTTTACCAAAAAGCTGTTATTTTGTTTCGTCTGTCCACAGCACATTTTCCCAAAAGGATTTTGGCTTCCTCTGGTAAGTTTTGGCAAACTCCAGTCTGGCTTTTTATGCTTCTGTGTCAGCAGTGGGGTCCTTCTGGGTCACCTACCATAGCATCACTTATTCAGATGGCGACATAGTGTGAGCTGACACAATTGTACCCTGAAGGTCAGCTTGAATTTGTCTGGAAGTTGATAGAGGTTCTTTATCCACTGTTCCAGCAATCCTTCATTGCAATCTTCGATCAAGATTTTCTCTTTCGTCCCCGTTCAGGGAGATTAGCTATAGTGCCATGGGCTGTAAACATCTTGACAAGGTTGAGCACAGTGGACACAGGAACATTAAGATCTGGTAATTTTGGGGGTTTTGCATGCAATATGTCAGATTTGACTTTTTGGTGTCATACCAATACAAACAAAAGAAACCTAAACATTTGTAATTGTAACATTTTTCTTGGCAAAGTGGTGCATTATCTGACAGAAATTCCAATATTTTTGGCCATGACTGTATATGGGAGTGCCAGTGACAAAGGATTAATTTTTAAACCCAAGGTGGCACTCTCAGCACCTGATTGTCTAAAACAAAAATTACTCGAGGACCTACCAGAGTCAGCCCTCATTTATAGAAGTGGGAGGCACACCCTAATACAAAAGGCTTTTTGGAGAGTGTATCCAGTCTCTGACTTCTAGCCTTGTGGGCTGTAAGAGTCAGGCTCTGCAGACGTAGATTAGAGAGAAAAACGAGACTCAGTCAGCCTCTCCTTGAACCTCTTATGCTAAGGCAAAAGTATGCTCTGGCAGCTATTTGTAGTCAGGGGCTTTGAAAGAACCAAGGCTGGTTACAGCAGATTGATCCTCCAAATGCAGGTTAGTATGTAATGTATCAGTAAAGGCTGACATGGCCTTTTGCAATTATGAGGTGACAGCAAGAGACTGTGGTGCCTCTTCAGAGACTTTTCTGAATCATAGTCAGAAATGGTCACAGTGATCTGGCCTGTTCTAGGGCCTCAGGAAGGTCAGAGATAGACTGCAGGGGAAGCCACTGGGGTGTATTTGGAACCTACAGTCAGCATCCAGGAAAAACTGGGTGGATTGGTCTCCAAGTCTTCTGTGATTGCAGTAAGAGGCCCCTATCGACAGAGTAAGGCTTCTTTCACACTGATCGGGTTTTCTTCTGCTTTTGCATTACAAAAAGTGGAAGAAAAACATGTGACCATGTATTCCTATGGAACTCTTCACACAAATCCATTGCGGGTCATGTGAGTTTTTAAAACTCCTGATTGCTGCAGTTTGGTGTGGTAAAAAACACACCAAAAACACACCTCTCCATTGAAATCAATGGAAAACAACTCAAAAGCACACCAAAAACGCACATGCATTTTGATTTTGGTGTGGTTTGAGTCACATGTTCTTTAAAAAGCACCCCACAAATGCATTAAAAACTGAGCTGAAGAAGACTCTGATAATCTAGATCCTATAACCTCAGGGTCACTGGATTCTATACTGCAATGCGCTTAGAGGGTACAGAGTAGATGTCTCTGGAACTATTAGGAGAGTATGGGCTGGGGTCGTCCGTAGCAATGGGACTGTCCCCTTTGTGTCTATGAACAAAGGTAAGCCCTCAGGTGCTCACAAACCCAGGCAGCTGGTGGCTGATGAGGGTAAGACAGCCAGAGGTGACTAGGTCACTGTAGGCGTACTAGGAACAGAGACAGGAGTTCCAGAAGATTCTTTGCAAAGCAGTAGAAGCAACAGAATAATGCTCTCTCTATGCGGTTAGGGACAAAGAGCAAAAGAGCTCAATCACATGACATTCTGCCCAGCAGGTAACAAAAATGTTAACCCTTTTCACTGTAAAGTTGGTGGTAGCTCAGTGTTGGAATAGCAGGTAGCTCAGCCAGATAGGCTTACTCAGTGACTGTTCAGAGACAGGGCAAGCACTAAGGCAATACCTGGATCTGGAATATAATCCACGGCTAACATCTACTAGCATGTGATGGCTGGTCAGCGCCATAGGCGGGACATAAAGTCTGAAGTTCACATTCAAGGCTTGACCCCCGCAATGTTCAGCCCAGCTTGGTCTGGGTACGGAAACTCAAAGTCAGGCTGAGAAAGGGCAATCTGCATCACTACTTTACATAAATCAGCTCAAACAGTAATGTAGTAAATGGAGGGATCGAAATTAAAGTCATTGGAAGAAGAGATCCAAGAACAAAATTGAAGATTAAAGGCTAGCAAAAATTAGCTAGTTAACAGCAAAGCTGTTTAACCTAGCAACCTATTTGCATTTGTCCATCAGTACTGTTAATTACACAGGTCTGTTACACAGCACCACCCTGTCTGACACTAGAATAGACGTCATTTTTCTCTGCTGCAGTTAATACTTACATGTGTTGTCCATCCCCAGTTTGTGACTGGACAGGGAAATAAGCAGCACACTAACAAGCACTGTAACACAACTGGACGGCTCCTTTTGTTGCTTTTGTTCTCTCTCAGTTTAAGCTCTGCTACAGAGTGCATTGCAAGATGATACCAAGTAAAATTTAATGGTCTTCCAATGCTAAATGACCCTTATTTATGTATTAAATACAGAGCTGCATTAATCTAACCTGTCCTCTCTTCTACTAAAAGTATGTTATCCTTTAATCAATTCTTTCAGTTATAATTTAACCACTTCTTCTATTGCAGTACAATCTTAATCCTCCAAAGCTTAAACCCAACTCTATAAAAAGTATGCTTTAAACAGTGAACCTCTAAAAAAACTAAAACCCAAAGTCAACCACTAGAAAAAACTAACCACAATTAACCCTTATTCTGTTGCATACTCGCCTCATTTGGCAGTAAGACCCTCTTGTCAAAGTGTGCATGTGAGCCCCACGCCATAAAACATGCAGTGCCTAGATGTCAGCACCATCAATATCTGACATTGAGGTGTCCATGGTAATTTCCTATGCGCATTAGTTACCTAGCTTCTGGGTTTTGAACAGCTATAAACATTTGGTTATATCATAGCAGTACTTTATACACATATACTAATATTTTTATAACGGTCATAAATAAATCACATGCTGATTACCAGCAGGTGAACTTTGAGTTTAGGTTGCATATTTTTCAAGATAGATGACAAATGAGACACTGTCACAGGAACATCAGGTATACTACTACTAGAGTATACTAATGTTACATCCTTCGTAATAAAAAAGGGTTAAAAGAAATTTCCAATTGCTTGTACCAGCATGTGCATACAGTGCCTTGAAAAAGTATTCATACCCCTTGAAAATTTCCACCTTTTGTCATATAAAAACAAACGTAAACTATTATTATTATTATACAGTATTTATATAGCGCCAACAGTTCACTCAGCGATGTACATTACAACGGGGGACAATACATGAGACAGTACAACAACAATACAGTGTGATACACCAGGGGTTCCAGGGCCCTGCTCCTTGGAGCTTACAATCTAGGAGGGAGGGGATAGTGGTACACGAGGAAAGCTGTGGGGGATGGAGTGGTAGGAAGAGTGGAGGAGACCGACACTTAGCAGAGGGTGGGGTAGGCTTCCCTGAAGAGGTGGGTTTTTAGGGTGCGCCTTAAGGAGAGGAGAGTGGGTGATAGTCTGATGGATTGGGGTAGGGCGTTCCAGAGGATGGGTGATGCCCTGGAGAAGTCCTGGAGGCGGGCATGGGAGGAGGAGATCAGGGAATTAGAGAGAAGGAGGTCTTGTGACGAGCGGAGAGTGCGTTTTGGGTGGTGTTTGGATATTAGGTCAGTGATGTAGTTTGGGGTAGTATTATGGACAGCTTTGTACATCAGTGTTAGCAGTTTGAATTTGATCCGTTAGGCAATCAGAAGCCTGTGGAGGGATTGGCAGAGGGGGGTGGCGGAAACGGAGCAGTTGGTAAGGTGGATGAGTCTGCCCGCCGTATTCAGGATTGACTGAAGTGGGGATAGCCTGTTTTGAGGCAGGCCAGTGAGGAGGGAGTTGCAGTAATCGAGTCATGATATGATGAGGGAGTGGATGAGCTGCTTGGTAGTTTCTGGGGTTAGGAATGGGCGTATTTTGGCGATGTTGCGGAGGTGGAGTCTGCATGAGTTTGTTAGCGTTTGGACTTGGGGCTGGAAGAATAGATTGGAGTCTAATATGATACCAAGTACTCTGGCTTGCGGGGTGGGCTTGATGGTGGCATGGTTGGACGTGATGGAGAAGTCAGTGGGGGGGGTGCGCGGGCTGGGGGGAAGACTAGGAGCTCGGTTTTGGAGAGGTTCAGTTTAAGGAAGTGGAGCGACATCCAATCTGATATGTCGTTCAGTAGGCTGGTGATTTGGGCGGAGACTGAAGGGGTGAGGCGAAGGGTCGAGAGATAGATTTGCGTGTCGTCGGCATAGAGGTGGTAGTTGAAGCCGTGAGAGTGTATCAGTTGGCCAAGGGAGGAGGTGTAGATGGAGAAGAGAAGGGGCCTGAGGACAGAGCCTTGAGGGACCCCAACAGAGAGGGGGAGTGGGGGGGGAGGTGGTAGTGTTATAGGTAACGCTGAAGGAGCGTTGTGATAGGTAGGATGAGAGCCAGGAGAGAGCGGAGTCTCTGAGGCCAAGGGAATGTAGTTTCTTGAGGAGGGGGTGGTCGTCTGTGTTGAACACCACGGAGAGGTCGAGGAGTAGGAGCAATGAGTAGTGGCCATTAGCTTTGTCAGTTAGCAGGTAGTTTGTGAGTTTGAGTAAGGCGGTTTCGGTGGAGTGTAGGGGACAGAAGGTTGTGGTCATTGAGGTGGGAGCTTCGGCGAGTATAGACTAAGCGCTCAAGGAGTTAATGTATTTTATTGGGATTTTATGTGATAGACCAATACAAAGTGGCACATAATTGTGAAGTGAAAGGAAAATGATAAATGGTTTTCAAACTTTTTTACAAATAAATATGTGAAAAGTATGGCGTGCATTTTTATTCAGCCCCCTTTACGCTGATGCCCCTAACTAAAATCTAGTGGAACCAATTGCCTTAAGAAGTCACATAATTAGTAAATAGAGTCCACCTGTGTATAATTTAATCTCAGTATAAATCCAGCTGTTCTGTGAAGCCCTCAGAGGTTTGTTACAGAACATTCATTAAAAAACAGCATCATGAAGGCCAAGAAACACACCAGACAGGACAGAGATAAAGTTGTGGAGAAGTTTAAAGCAGGGTTAGGTTATAAAAATATCCCAAGCTTTGAACAGCTCACTGAGCTTTGTTCAATCCATCATCCAAAAATAGAAAGAGTATGGCACAAGTGTAAACTAAACAAGACATGGCCGTTTACCTAAACTGACAGGCCGGGCAAGGAGAGCATTAATCAGAGAAGCGACCAAGAGGTCCATGGTAACTCTGGAGGAGATGCAGAGATCAACAGCTCAGGTGAGAGAATCTGTCCACAGGATAACGATTAGTCATGCACTCCACAAAACCAGCCTTGATGGAAGAGTGGCAAGAAAAAAGCCATTGTTGAAAGAAAGCCATAAGAAGTCCGTTTGCAGTTTGCGAGAAGCCATGTGGGGGACACAGCAAACATGTGGAAAAAGGTGCTCTGGTCAGATGAGACTAAAATTGAACTTTTTGGCCTAAAAGCAAAACGCTATGTGTGGCACTAAACTAACACTGCACATCACCCTGACCACACCATCCCCACCGTGAAACATGGTGGTGGCAGCATCATGTTGTGGGGATGCTTTTCTTTATCAGGGACAGGGAAGCTGGTCAGAGTTGATGGGAAGATGGAGCCAACTACAGGGCGATTTTGGAAGAAAACTTGTTAAGAGTCTGCAAAAGACTTGAGACTGAGGTTCACCTTCCAGCAGGACAACGACCCTAAAAATACAGCCAGAGCTACAATTGAATGGTTTAGATCAGGCATGTCCAAAGTCCAGCCCGCGGGCCATTTACGGCCCGGGGGTCGGTTTAATACTGCCCTCCAACAGCCCTCCCTGCTCTGTGTAATGTGGCCCTCCCACGGCCCTCCCTTCTATGGCAGACAGTCTTCTGCTTGAGAGCAGAGGGCAGTGCGCATGCCTGACTGCGGCGCATTCTCCCTGGTCTGTGTAAATGCGGCTGTCGCATGGCCCTCCCTTCTGTGGCAGACAGTCTTCTGCTTGAGAGCAGTGCGCATGCGTGACTGCGCCGCGCTGGGAGCGACAGAGGGCGGTGATGTCAGGGCCGGGCTTCCAGCGTGAAGTGTGTTTCTCTTCCCCTCCCAGCTGCCGAGCAGAGACTTCAGCTCCAGCTACCTTTTTCACCCTTCACATTAGTGCAGGTAAGTTTTTTTAAAATTTATTTTCAATACATTGTGAAAACTCAGCTGTCAGTTGATCTTAATGTTATGAAGTGAAAAGTATGTCGTTTGCAATTAACTTGGCATAAAATAATTTATTTGCATTTAATTGTAATGGTTCAAAGAATGTTCGGAAAAATGCTCGGCCCTCCACCATGTTCACTTCATCCAGTCTGGCCCTCTTTGAAAAAAGTTTGGACACCCCTGGTTTAGATCAAAGCATATTCATGTGTTAGAATGGCCCAGTCATAGTCCAGACCTAAATCCAATTGAGAATCTGTAGCAAGACTTGAAAATTGATATTCACAGACACTTTCCGTCAAATCTGACAGCTTGAGCTATTTTGCAAAGAAGAATGGGCAAAAATTTCACTATATGTGCAAAGCTAGAAGAGACATCACCAAAAATGACTTGCAGCTGTAATTGCAGCGAAAGGTGGTCCTACAACCTAAACCAGATCCCAACAAGCGTTCAACCGATATAAAATCGGCCTTCCTCACCTACACCTCCTCCCTCCACGCTGCCAAACAAACCTACTTTGTAACCCTCATCAATACCCTCTCCTCCAGTCCTCACCGGCTCTTCTCTACTTTTAAACTCTCTACTCTCTCCCCCCCACCCCCACCCAGTACTTCACTCACCGCCCACAAGATTGCTAACCACTTCCAAAACAAGATCGACGCAATTCGTAAGGACATCGCCACTGCTCAGACTTCCACCCCACCTAGCCTCCCTCACATGAAAACCCCCTCAACACTCCTCTCCCCTGACCTCGCAACTGTCCATACCTCCACCCCACCTAACATCCCTCACACTAAAACCCCCTCAAAACTCCACTCCTACGACCTTGCTACCACTGAAGAGGTCACTAAGTCTTCTCCGAAGCCCGCCTCACCACCTGCCCCCTTGACCCTGTAACCACACAACTCCTACGGTCATCCTCCTCCTCCATCCTACGCTCCCTCACTCATATCTTCAATCTCTCCCTCTACTGGTGCATTCCCCTCCCCTCTAAAGCATGCGCACATCACTCCCATACTTAAAAAACCCTCCCTGGACCCCACCAACCTGAACAACCTTAGACCCATCTCCCTGCTGCCATTTACAGCCAAACTCCTCGAGCGCTTAGTCTATAATCGCTTAAGCTCCCACGTCAACAACAACCTCCTTGATCCCCTACAGTCTGGCTTCCGTCCTACACTCCACTGAAACCACCCTACTCAAAACGCAAACGACCTGCTAAACGCCAAAGCTAATGACCACTACTCAGTGCTCCTACTCCTCGACCTCTCCGCGGCCTTCGACACGGTTGACCACTCCCTCTTTAAAAAAACTATACTCTCTTGGCCTCAGAGACTCCACTCTCTCCTGACTCTCTTCCTATCTATCCCAGTGCTCCTTCAGTGTTACCTATAACGCTGCCACCTCCCCCTCTCTCCCCCTCTCTGTTGGAGTCCCTCAAGGCTCTGTCCTCGGGCCCCTTCTCCATCTACACCTCCTCCCTTGGCCAGCTGATACACTCCCACGGCTTCAATTACCATCTCTACGCCGATGACACGCAAATCTATCTCTCTACCCCTCACCTCAGCCCTTCAGTCTCCGCCTGAATCACTTCCCTACTGAACGACATATCAGATTGGATGTCACTCCACTTCCTCAAATTAAACCTTTCCAAAACCGAGCTCCTAGTTTTCCCCCCAGCCCGCGCCCCCCCAACCTCTCCATCACGTCCAACACCACCACCATCAGTCCCACCCCGCAAGCCAAAGTTCTAGGTGTCACTTCCATCCCCATGTTCAATCGCTGGCAAATTCATGCAGGCTCCACCTCCGCAACATCTCCAAAATACGTTCGTTCCTAACCCCAGAAACTAAGCAACTCATTCACTCCTTTATTATCTTTTGACTTGACTACTGTAACTCCCTCCTCACCGGCTTACCTCGTCACAGATTATCACCGCTTCAGTCTATCCTGAACTCTGCGGCCAGACTCATCCACCTTAACACTCCATATCCTTCACCCCACTCTGCCATTCCCTCCACTGGCTTCCAATTGCCCAACGCATAAATTTCAAATTGCTAACACTGACGTACAAAGCTATCCATAATACTGCCCCAAACTACATCACCGACCTGATATCCAAATATCACCCAACATGTACTCTTTTCTCCTCACAAGACCTCCTACTCTAGCTCCCTGGTCTCCTCCTCCCCCCATGCCCGCCTCCAGTACTTTTCCAGGGCTTCCCCCATCCTCTGGAACTCACTACCCCAATCCATCAGACTGTCACCTACCCTCATTACCTTTAGGCGCACCTTGAAAACCCATCTCTTCAGGGAAGCCTACCCCGCCCTCACCTAACTGCCGATCTCCACTCCTCCTACCAATCCATCCCCCACAGCCATTTCCTCCTGTACCACTATCCCCTCCCTCCTAGATTGTAAGCTCCAAGGAGCAGGGCCCTCGAACCCCTCGTGTATTGTATTATTGTACTGTCTCATGTATTGTCTCCCATTGTAATGTACAGCGCTGAGAAAACTTTTGGCGCTATATAAATACTGTATAATAATACAAAGTATTGACTCAGGGGGGCTGAATACAAAAGCACACCACATTTTTCAGATATACCGTATTTAGCGCTCTATAAGATGCACCTGACCATAAGACGCACCTAGGCTTTAGAGGTGAAAAACAAGAAAAAAAATATTCTGAACGAATGGACTGCAGACACAGTACAGGGAAAATGCCAGGGACTGCGGACATAGTACAGATGACCAGAGACTGAACATAGTACAGGGAAAATGCCAGGGACTGCGGACATAGTACAGATGACCAGAGACTGAACATAGTACAGGGAAAATGCCAGGGACTGCGGACATAGTACAGATGACCAGAGACTGCGGAAATAGTACAGATGACCAGAGACTGCGGACATAGTACAGATGACCAGAGACTGCGGACATAGTACAGATGACCAGAGACTGCGGACATAGTACAGATGACCAGAGACTGCGGACATAGTACAGATGACCAGAGACTGCGGACATAGTACAGATGACCAGAGACTGCGGACATAGTACAGATGACCAGAGACTGCGGACATAGTACAGATGACCAGAGACTGCGGACATAGTACAGATGACCAGAGACTGCGGACATAGTACAGATGACCAGAGACTGCGGACATAGTACAGATGACCAGAGACTGCGGACATAGTACAGATGACCAGAGACTGCGGACATAGTACAGATGACCAGAGACTGCGGACATAGTACAGATGACCAGAGACTGCGGACATAGTACAGATGACCAGAGACTGCGGACATAGTACAGATGACCAGAGACTGCGGACATAGTACAGATGACCAGAGACTGCGGACATAGTACAGATGACCAGAGACTGCGGACATAGTACAGATGACCAGAGACTGCGGACATAGTACAGATGACCAGAGACTGCGGACATAGTACAGATGACCAGAGACTGCGGACATAGTACAGATGACCAGAGACTGCGGACATAGTACAGATGACCAGAGACTGCGGACATAGTACAGATGACTAGAGACTGCGGACATAGTACAGGGGATGACCAAGAAACTGTGGACCTTTGGGGAGGGAGGGGGGAGCGGGTACCTGAAGTTGTCCCTTTAGTGTGGGCACGCTGGCTTCTTCCTGCGCCGGCTTCTGTGACAGCCGGGTGCCCACTGCGCATGCGCGAGAAGCGCTACGCTTTGTGAATGGCCCGGTGCCTTCTGGGACCTGTCATGTGTGACTACAGCGCTGGACAGAGGAACAGGTAAGGAACTGCAGGAGAGAAGAGCTGAGCGGCAGGCCCGGTATTTTGACATGGTGGCAGCAGCAGAAATACCGGACTGGCCACTCCATACTCGCTCCATAAGACGCACTGACATTTTCCCCCCTTTTTTGGGGGGAAAAAGTGCATCTTATGGAGCAAAAAATACGGTATATTTGTAAACCATTTTAAAAAACATTTATCATTTTGCTTCCACTTCACAATTATGTGCCACTTTGTGTTGGTCTATCATATAAAATCCCAATAAAATATATTTATGTTTTTGTTGTAACATGACAAAATGTGGAAACTTTCAAGGGGTATGAATACGTTTTCTAGGCACTGTTTGTACAGCAATGTAGAATTCATGAGCTAGTCCATATAATGTATGAGCCTGGAAACAGGCAAAAATGCATTTCTTTTGGCAGCAGAAAAGCTTGTACAAAGTAAGAAACCAGCTATTAAAGGGCTTGTTTATACAAGCACTACCCTTTGAAGAGAGATCCATGATGGATCAATTTTTAGAAGGTGTTTGACATGCAGCGAGGAGCTTCAGTTGCTGAAGGACAGAAGAATTTGATAGGATAGATCCAGGACATAGGACATAACCTTGAGCCAGACAGCTAAAGTCTGGCAGGTGGACATGCTTTCAATAGCAGGTCACAAGGCAGGTCCCTTGGGGACAATAAGGCATTAGAAAGGGCTTCTAGCCTTTTAGCCACTGGGTCTTTAAACATGTGGATGTCCCCAATTGAGACAGTCAAGTGTTTTGTTAGGAAAGAAAATGGCAGCGTCCATAACAAGGAAAGACCACTTTTTTAGTATCCTCTCCTCCAAAAGATATTACTGGGCAAAACACTTAGAAGCAGCTACATTAATAAGACTTCCAGTATTCCAGGCTGGTAACTTAGCACAGATGACTCAGGTAGCCCTGAATTTAGGCTTAGGTGGATTGTGTCAGTAAGGATCTGGATGCTATCCTTACGTTTGGATTTACAGTGGATATAAAAAGCCTACACACCCGTTAAAATGTCAGATTTCTGTGATGTAAAAAAATGAGACAAAGATAAAAAATTTCAGAACGTTTTCCACCTTTAATGTGACCTATAAACTCTACAACTCAATTGAAAAAAAAAACTGAAATCTTTTAGGGGAGGGAGTAAACATAAAAAGCTAAAATAATGTGGTTGCATAAGTGTGCACACCCTCTTATAACTGGGGATGTAGCTGTGTTCAGAAGCAATCACATTCAAAATCATGTTAAATAAGAGTCAGTACACACCTGCCATCAATTAAAGTGCCTCTGATTAACCCCAAATTAAATTTCAGCTAGTAGGTCTTTCCTGACATTTTCTTAGTTGAATCATACAGCAAAAGCCATGGTTCGCAAAGAGATTCCAAAGCACCAGAGGGATCTCATTGTTAAAAGGTATCAGCCAGGAGAAGGGTACAAAAGAATTTCCTAGGCATTAGATATACCATGGAACACAGTGAACACAGTCATCATCAAGTGGAGAAAATATGGCTGAACAGTGACAAAAAAAACTGGATGTCCCTCCAAAATTGCTGAAAAGACGAGAATAAAACTGGTCTTGGAGGCTGTCAAGAGGCCTACAACAATATTAAAGGAGCTACAGGAATATCGGGCAAGTACTGGCTGTGTGGTACATGTGACAACAATCTCCCATATTCTTCATATGTCTGGGCTATGGGGTAGAGTGCAAAGACGGAAGCCTTTTCTTACAAAGAAACATCCAAGCTCGGCTAAATTTTGCAAAAACACATCTGACGTCTCCCAAAAGCATGTGGGAAAATGTGTTATGGTCTGATGAAACCAAGGTTGAACTTTCTGGCCATAATTCCAAAAGATATGTTTGGCGCAAAAACAACACTGCACATCACCAAAAGAACACCATACCCACAGGGAAGCATGGTGGTAGCAGCAGAGGGAATTATGAACAGTTCCAAATACCAGGCAATATTGGCACAAAATCTTCAGGCTTCTGCTAGAATACTGAACATGAAGAGGAACTTCATCTTTCAGCATGGCAACGACCCAAAGCATACATCCAAATCAAAGGAATGGCTTCACCAGAAGAAGATTCAAGTTTTGGAATGGTCCAGCCAGAGCCCAGACCTGAATCTGATCAAAAATCTGTGGGGTGATCTGAAGAGGGCTGTGCACAGGAGATGCCCTCACTATGACAGATTTGGAGTGTTTTTGTCTGACCGTCTGCTGTACTCATGGGCCACATGTCAGATGGTTTCTGTTGAACCGCCAATACGGTCCTTGTGTGCAGGCTGTAGACCAAAATGTTCCTCAAAGATAAACTGAGCTGAGAAAGGAGAAACTCAGAATAGATAAATTCAAAGATCATAACCTTGCAGAGGTAAGCTGTGGATTTACCTGGATGCCATAGACCTAAATAAAACTGTAAAGCTATCAAATGACTACGTATAGGAAAACACTAGCAAAATACATCAGTTTTTTTTTTAATATCAGGCAAGATATTGGCAGATACAGTTAGAAAGCTAGAATACTACTTTTAACACTCTGCAAGGATGGTACCTTCTTCCGCTTCTTTGGAATTAGACTTGTGAAGAAGTGCTTTAAAGAAAAATGATGAAGTACTCAAAGTGTTAGTCTGCTGTGGTGATGATTCCTTTGTTTAGCAGCAATATGGAAGAATATGATGCAGGTTTAAAAGCTGTTTTCTCAACAGAATACTACATATGAGAAATTAAAAAAACAAAAAACTGAACATTAGTATACTGCACTGCTCAAAAAATTAACCACTTGCCCTCCTGAGAATTTACCCCCCTTCCTGACCAGGTTTTTCACGTCATGGCGCTGCGTTATTATAACTGACAATTGCGCGGTCATACAAAGCTGCACCCAAATGAAATTTACTTTTTTTTCCCCATGAATTGAGCTTTCAGTGGTATTTGATCACATCTGCGTTTTTTTTTTTTGCGTTCTACAAAAAAAAACAAAAAAAAAAAAAACACAATTTTGAGAAAAAAAAACCAATATTTTTGACTTTTTGCTATTAAACATGTTCAGTTAAAAAAAATAAAATTTCATGATAACTTTAGCTTAAAATGTATTCTGCTGCATGTCCTTGCTAAAAAAAAATCCTAATACGCGTAATTAAATGGTTTACATGAAAGCTTTTTTTTTTTTTTTTACTAGTAATGGCAGCGATCAGCGACTTATAGCGAGACTGCGGCGGGCATTCTGACACTGGGGGGAATGGACTTGGTGACACCAATACAGTGATCAGTGCTAAAAAAAGCACTGACACTATACTAATGGCACTGGGCAGGAAGGGGTTAACATGAGGGGCGATCAAAGGGTTAACTGTGTGCTGTTTTACTTATCTCTGTGCTTCTTTGTAATCACACTGCTTTGAATGGCTGTGCTGTGCGTGCTCCCCCTACCCGGAAATGCAAAATCATGTATATATACACACGTGATTTTGTGCTCCCATGCTGCCCTGTAGCAGGATATCTGCTATAGCATCAAGTCAATTAAACTTCTGGGATATTGATCTGGTCAGTTAAGTAGCAGAGGGGATTGTTATTTAGTTTCAACTACTTTGGTGTTAATAAAATTAACAACAGGTACACTAGATGGGCAACAATGAGATGATCCCCAAAACAGGAATGATTTTAAGGGTGGAGGCCACTGGCAGTTTTTTCCCTACTCGTGTTTTTTTACTGTTTTTTACTAGTTTTGCATTTGGCTAGGGTCAGTGTCACTATTGGTAGCATGGGGCGATACCTGGACCCTACAGAGGTGGCACAGGCAGTCCAACACCTCCAGGATAACACACCAATACGTGCCATTGCCAGACATTTTGCTGTGTCTCACTGCACTCTCACTCAAGAGCATGGAGGAGATTCCAGGAGACCGGCAGTTACTCTAAGAGAGCTGGACAGGGACGTAGAAGGTCTTTAACCCATCAGCAGGACTGGTACCTGCTCCTTTGTGCAAGGAGGAACAGGATGAGCACTGCCAGAGCCCTACAAAATGACCTCCAGCAGGTCACTGGTGTGAACGTCTCTGACCAAACAATCAGAAACAGACTTCATGAGGGTGGCCTGAGGGCCCGGTGTCCTCCAGTGGGCCCTGTGCTCACTGCCTGACACCATAGAGCTCAATTGGCATTTGCCATTGAACAGTAGAATTGGCTGGTCCGCCACTGGCGCCCTATGCTTTTCACAGATGAGAGCAGGTTCACCCTGAGCACATATGACAGACGTGAAAGGGTCTGGAGAAGCCATGAAGAACATTATGCTGCCTGTAACATAGTTCAGCATGACCGTTTTGGTGGTGGGTCAGTGATGGTATGGGAAGGCATATCCATGGAGGGATGCACAGACCTCTACAGACTAGAGAATGGCACTCTGACTGCCATTAGGTATCGGGATGAAATCCTTGGACCTATTGTCAGACCCTACGCTGGTGCAGTGGGTCCTAGGTTCCTCCTGGTGCAGGACAATGCCCGGCCTCATGTGGTGACAGTATGCAGGCAGTTCCTGGAGGATGAAGGGATAGATACCAATGAATGGCCCCCACGCGCGCCTGACCTAAATCCAATAGAACACCTCTGGGATATCATGTTTGGTCCATCCAACACCCAGATTGCACTTCAGACTATCCAGGAGCTCAGTGATGCCCTGGTCTAGATCTGGGAGGAAATACCCCAGGATACCAACCGTCATCTCATTAAGAGCATGCCCCGACGATGTCAGGCATGCATACAAGCACGTGGGGGCCATACAAACTACTGAGTATCATTTAATGACATTTCAGTAAAATGGACTAGCCTGCTCTATCATTCTTTCACTTTGATTTTTGGGGCGTCTTTGAATTTAGTCTTCTATAGGTTAATAATTTCATTTCCATCAAATGATGGGGCATCCTTATGCTGAATATCTATACTGATATGGACTGGGTAATGTGTTAGGAACATGATATTTTTCCCCATTGAGATCTGATGTGTTTTCAAAGTGTTCCTTTAATTTTTTTGATTACATACTAGCATTCTACATTTAGAAGTGTCAATTGATCTTGATACCTCCAAATAAGGACTGTGTGTCATATTGTAGTAAGAAAGGAAACCAGTCATTTATGTCTCATGAACGAAAAAAAAAAGTCCAGCTATGCTACATAGAAGAGAAATTTAAGCTATAGCAGGAGGTGGTGCTGATCAGTGTTTTCTGATGGCGGGGAATTCTCCCCACTGACAGAATACAAAGGCACAGCGAGAAGGATTTCCCATCCATCTCAAATGTGTGGATGTCAGGTGATTTCCAACAGAAACTTTCAGGTTCTCTCCATTACTCTCTGCCTTATCAGGAAAAAAAATTCCAATCCATGAAAGCATTACAAATACAATGTGCTGAGCAGGGCTTCTAGGAAGTTTGCGTTTCAGTGATATCTTTAATACAAGTGATTGTAAAGATTGATTTTTTTTTTCTAAAATAAATATTGTATACTTATTTGTTCTGTGCAATGGTTTTACACAGAGCAGCCTCAGATCCTACTCTTCTGAGGTCCCTACCGTTCATCTTGGCTACTTTTCTTCTTCGAGTGCCCCCATATCAAGCCGCCTACTATGGGACACTCAAGCAGGTTCGATCCTGAGCCGCACTATGTGCATGTATTGACACACAGTGCGACTCAGCCCTGCCCCCCCGCTCACAGCGCTGGATCAAAATCGGGCTCAGGTGCACTGGTTTAATTTTTCAGACCATTTTCTGCAAGTACAGAAAAAACTTCCTAATCTTGCCAAAAATGCAGTGTCCTTGTCACTTTCTGCTGCTATTCATATACATACTTTATTTCCTCCATCAATACATTAATACAAGTAAACATAAATACTGTCCATCATGCTGGAAAATAAATGTCCTTGAGATCCAAAGTTTAACCCAATATTGCAAAAACACAGTGATATACTGCACAAGCATTTCTTCCTGTACCCTGCACTCTTCTCTTCATCAAGGTTGGGCTCTCACCTTTTGGTGTATGACCTGTAAGTTATAGAGGTAAAAACAACCCTTCCCTTTCAGGGGTTAACATGGACCTTTTCACCTTTCTTCCTCTTTATCTCCTCTTTCCAGGCAATGGGGTATCCCAGAGTAAAACACACATACCACTCATACTAATCACAGAGTGCCTTGCATCCTATGAAAAGAGTTCAGGACATTTTCTGAACAGACAAGGTGAGCAACCCACTAACATCACTGTGCAAGAAGCAGAACTCACAGCAGATGAGCTAAAAGATCAAAACTAACAGTGGTATCAGGTAAATTATAATGAAGATTTTTAGAATCAGCAACCCTCTGGCCATGACACACCAATATTTTTTTTCACTTGGAGTTCCACTTTAGGTTTGGCAGATAAAGTGTACCACTTGAAATGCCCAACTTTCTGCAATAAGACAGGCATCTTAACCATGTGGTCTGGATATTGGTATTAGTCTTGCCGCATACTACTTACTACAATACAGTTTTAGCTGATGACCATATACAGTGGGGAATATAATTATGTGATCCTCTGCACATTTTGTAAGTTTGAGCACTTACAAAGAAATGAAGGGTCTATAAATTTGATCATAGGTGTATTTTAAATTATAGATACAGAATATCAACCAAAAATCCAGAAACAAAACATGATACAAATGTTATAAATTGAGTTGCAGTTCAGTGAGTAAAATAAGTATTTGATCCCCTACCAATCAACAACAATTCTGGCTCCCAAAGACTAGCTATGTGCTCATGTGGTACACAGATTTGTCCTACCAATGTAAGAAGGTGCTCCTAACGACAACTCGTTATGTGTATAAAAGATATCTGTCCACAGAATCTTTCTTGGGCACCACCCTGGGCAAGACCAAAGAGCTGTCACAGAACATCAGGGACAAGATTGTAGACCTGCACAAGGCTGAAATGGGCTACCAGGCCATCAGCAAGAAGCTTAGTGATAAGGAGACAACTGTTGGAGTGATTATTCGCAAATGAAAGAAATACAAAATAACCATCAATTGCACTCAGTCTGGAGCTCCATGCAAGGTTTTGCCTCATGGGCTAAGGATGATCATGAGAAAAGTGAGGGATTAGCCCAGAACTATATGGGAGGAGCTTTTGAATGATCTCAAGGCAGTTGGAACCACAGAAAATATTGGTAACACCATTGGTAACAGAAACCATTGGTAACACAATGGGGTTTATTTACTAAAGCTGGAGAGTCTAAAATCAGACTCCCTTCTGCATAGAAACCAATCAGCTTCCAGGTTTCATTGCCAAAGCTTCATTGAACAAGCCGAGGTTAGAAGCTGATTGGTTTCTATGCAGAAGGGAGTCTGATTTTAGACTCTCCAGCTTTAGTAAATAAACCCCAATATGTCACCATGGATTGAAATCCTGCAGCACCCGCAAGGTATCTCTCCTCAAGAAGGCATGTGTACAGGCCCATCTGAAGTTTGCCAATGAACATCTAAATGATTCAGAGAAGGATTGGGAGAAAATGCTGTGGTCAGATGAGACCACAATTGAGCTCTTTGGCATTAACTCAACTCGCCCTGTTTGGAGGAAGAAAAATACTATGACCCTAAGAACACCATCCCTACAGTCAAGAACAGAGATGGAAACATTTTGCTTTGGGGCAGTTTCTCTGCTAAAGGTATAGGCCGACATTGCCCATTGAGGGGCCAATGGACAGGGCCATGTATTGTAAAATCTTGAATGAGAACCTTCTTCCCTCAGCCAGAATACTGAAGATGGGACATAGATGGGTTTTCCAGCATGACAATGACACAAAACATACTGCCAAGGCAACAAAGGAGTGGCTCAAGAAGCTCATTAAGGTCAGGAAGTGGCCTAGCCAGTCTCCAGACCTTAATCCTATAGAAACTTTATGGAGGAAGCTGAAACTTCAAGTTGCCAAGTGACAGCCAAGAAAGCTTAAGGATTTAGAGAAGATCTGTAAAGAAGAGTGGACAAAAATTCCTCCTGAGATGTCTGCAAACATGGTAACCAACTATAAGAAATGTCTTACCTCTGTTCTTGCCAACAAGGGTTTCTCCACCAAGTACTAAGTCATGTTTTGCTTGGGGATCAAATGCTCATTTACTCACTGAACTGCAACTCAATTTATAACATTTGTATCATGAATTTTTTCTGGACTTTTGATTGATATTCTGTCTCTATCAATTAAAATACACCTATGACAAAAAAATTAGGGGTTTATCATTTTTATAAGTGGACAAACTTACAAAATCTGCAGGGGATCAAATAATTATTTTCCCCACTGTATAGTTACAAGTAAACTAACAAATTCAGTTTACTGTTGGAACCGTTAGGAGGATTTTCTTTTCATCCACTTGCTTCACCAATGCAAGGATCCACAGTTGAAATCTGGAGAAATATCCAGTTCCTCTGGGTATAGCAAAACATACTGCTTGCCACTACACTATGCAACTCAAAATTAACACCGGAATTTGGGTAGCTTTATTCGCAGATTGGTTTGGTAGAGGAGCAAGTAGAAGGTAAATATATCCTCCTAAAGCAGCCCTGTCAAAACCTTACCTTGTAAATAAAACGGTTTTATACTTATCTTGTTTGTTGGTCAGTGAGCAAACACTTTGCACTGTAGCAGAGCTCCTGGCACCATTCCCATCCAGCACTTCTGGTGTCTAGAATACCGTGTCCCCTGCTTGCTGCTGTGGTACTTCTTAATAACCCCTTCTTAACTTTAGTGCCCTGCAATGAATGGGAGTCAGCAGGAGGAAGCACTGAGGTTAGAAGAGGGACCTGCTATTTGACCAGCCTAAGGAGTAAAATAGGATCAGCACTGGGAACTCTGCTAAAGAGAGAAGTTTCTGAGATTGAAGTGGTACAGGGTACATTGTAATGCCTTTGGCCTTTTTGTAACTTTAATTTCACATCACATCCTGTCCCACTTATTCCCATAAAAAGGACAGTAAGTCAGGTTAAATAGGACCAAATAAAAGGGTTTTAGCCAACACTATAAAAAAATGGGTCTGAGGACCACCTTGCCTATGTAACATAAAAAGAGCTCCTTTCAACTAAGGGCTGTCAACTCAGAGACATGACTGATGAAGGTAATAACTCATAAGATCCCCCCAATGTGATATTCCAAATCAGTTCAAATTGAGGCTTAACAAGAACCAAAAGTACCTTATTCATCTCCTATGGAGACATAGGAGGTTGGAGTGGGGGATTAACAAAAGCAACTCAAAGAAAATGCAAAGCTAGAGTATTTTGGAGTAGAATGGTTAAGGCTAAAAGGCTTTCTGCTAAGAGCCAGATGCTGGAAGATGTGAGAATTATAACATTTCTAGAGGTTGAGGTGCCAGCCAAAGTAGGCCCTCTAAGTGTGATCGTAGGTCCTAAGAGGTGGATTTTGAGCAGAGAAGGAATGAGAGTATGCAATGCCCTTATCCTTTAAGAACTGGGTTTCAATAAACATGCCATTAGCCAGTGACAGAAAAGCAGGGTGAGACAGAGGGCCTTGTGACAGGAGGTCTGGCCTGTTTGGCAGAGACCATAGCTCATCTGCCAGCAGTCTGTGTACCAAGTTTTTCTGGGCCAGTTATCCATTCTTCCTCTATCTTATGTAGAAGTCAAAGTAGAATCTGTACTGGAGGGGAAGCACACTACAGTCTGAACTGGGACAAAGGAATCACCAGGGCATATACACTAATGCCTGATCAAGAATTCTGGACCTAGCTCCAAAGAAACCCAGCTTTTTGTTTGTGGAGTCTGGAGGCCATGATGTCCACATCTAGTGTTCCTTATTTTTGACAGAGCATCAGGAAAATCTGCAGGTGGAGGAACCATTTCCCCAAGACTGACAATACTCCACTCCTATCATGTACCTAGTATGAGAGGACTGGAATATGGTTCTCTTGCCAGCAGAGGATCAGGCTTGCTTAGTTTATGACTGCCCCATTTCTGGTACCTCGAAGCAGGCCATCATGAGGCCCAGAACCCTAAAGAAGGGGGAATGGAGAGATGCCTGGTTGACCTGAGAACCTAATCAGCTGGACCTCAGTTGCAGTGAAATCTGCCTTAGTCAGATATGCTGTCTGTTGCACGCTTGAGAGGGAGCTAAAATAAAAGGGAGAGCAGAGGAACTGCTATTGCCCTGAGCATTTTGCTGGTTTTGCTGATTGATGTTCATAGCATGAGTGCTATTAGGCCTTTTTTCTCAGCTCCCTTTATTTTCTCTTCCATTCATTGAAGGACACAGTGAAGATCTTAGATCTGAATTAATGAGATGTTATAAAGCAATGTCTAAACAGAGATGGGTGAAAAAACACCAGCAAGCCTCCAAAAAGATAGGGCAGATCATTACACTACTACTTGCAAGACCCTAAATCTAAAACGGTCATCCACGGATGCAAAAACACCAACCTTAGAAATCTTGGTAAAATTATAAACTGAAAACTAAGTGGCTGCTTTTCAAATCTTGAGAAAATGAAGCTTTATGAAGGAAAATTCAGGATGCCCTCACTCTAGGAGAATCCTGACCCTGACACAGAGCATAACCATGGACAACAGTATGTCTGAATTATCTGGATATTGTTGCCAAGGACAGAGAGAGAGAACAATAACTTCAATTAAATGAAAGGCAGATACTATCTTGGGGTGAAAGAAGGCTTGGGAGGAAGAACAGCCTCAAATGCATAAAAGCACTGAAAGCCAAATGAAATTGTAAAAGAATAGTCAATACTGATATTAGACACTTCATAGTACTCAAAGCCAACTCATTATCAAATCCACACTGAAGAAAAGCCAAAACTGTAGCCACACAAACCCACAAAGCCTGCAGGGACTTACAAGCTAAGTTTGCCTTCCACTTGTGATAGATCTTACAGAAAGTAGCCTTGCAAGCCTAAGTATTGTTTACTCACCACATTGAACAGGCTTCTGTCCCACAGCACCTGGCATTCAACAGCCTAGCCATTAGGGTGAAAAATGGGAACCTGAGACAGGACATCCGGCCAAAGCAGCACAGGGAGTATCTGAGACCCGACGGACCACGTCTGCAAGCCAGGGCCTTCTAGGCCAATCCAAACCGACTAGAATGACCATAATCCTCGTGTGTGATTGTGGGAACAAGACTCTACAAAGATTTCCATGGCAGGAAAACAGAGCAGGGGTGGGCAATGAATTTTCCTAAGGAAAGGAGCCACATGAGAAACTGGGACTGTTGTGGTGGCCTAATGTAAATTTTCCTCTACACACTTAGAGGTGCTGTGTTTCTCTGTTTTAGGGTGTACCAGTCCCATGGAGACACCAAGGAATCTGTTGCATATGCCAATGGCTCCTTTGTTCTTGCTATGAAGTTGGTCCACCTTCTGATAGAAGTGAGACACCAAAAATCAATGTTCGATAGAGGAGATGAAAGACCTCTAGATGAAGTTACCACTCCCCTAGATCCAAAATTTGATGACTGAGATAGTCTGCCTGGCAGCTGTCAACTCCAGGAATGTACCCTGCAGAGAGAGGCAGAATGTGTTTCTCTTGCTCAACTAGGAATGCCGGACAGCTCCATTGCCACAATCACATTTCTTGGTCTTCTTTAATGATTAATATATGTCAAGACTGTGGCATGGTTTGACTGAACTAATTGGATGAACTTGAAGACGACTGGTCCAGTGGAGGAGGAACAACCAGAGTTCCAGCATGTTGATTGGAAAGACAACTTTTCTGCCACCCATCGACCCCGTGTCAACCTACATCCCTGCACTCCCTAAACTTGACCCCTTCAAAAAGGACAGGAGTGTGTGTGTGTGTGAGGGGGGGGGGGGGGGGGAATCTCCTAGAGGGCCTTGTCAAAGCTGTCCATAGCTGAAATAAAAACTAGAAGGCTTCAAAAATGACCTCAATGATAGGACAGGCAACTGTGATACAGGTGCAGGCTTACAAACTGCACAAAATGTGAAGGGAAGGCAAATCCCCCACTGCCATGAGGGACCTCCAAGGAAAAAGAGGGTTGGCTCTGGCTGGGATCAGGGTGCTGCCTGCCTGAACAAGGACACTATGACTGGCTGGTCAGAACAACAACAAATAGAGAAAATGAACCCCAGCTAGGATTCTTAGATCCTAACTCTTTGGCAATAGGCAAAACAAACTGGGGTTGTCAGCGGGGGACGACAACAACAACAACAGCGGGGGATGACAACAACAACAAGGGATACCCCTAGGCTGTTTTTTGTGTCTTTTACCTGTAACCAGGGGCAGACTGACAACTCATGGGGCCCCTGGGCAATAGGGGATCATGGGGCCCCTGTGTCCTTGCCCAAACTCAAAGCCTATGAAAAAGGTACCAGGGGCATCTCATGGGGCCCCCTGACCCCGGGCCCTCGGGCAGTGCCCGAATTTCCAAATGGTCAGTCCGCCCCTGCCTGTAACCCAGTGGTTCAGAACTAAGACCTTTGCGGTTTCCTTCAATAATAGAAATCAGAAAACTTTTTGCTGGAGTAAAGATATGTGGAGCTTTATATACAAAGACAACTTATAAAAAACATTATAGCAAAACAATGAAACAAGTAATCTCACCAATTTACTCTGGACAGCTTCACATTTGATTATTATACAGGATTTATATAGCGCCAACAGTTTGTGCAGTGCTTTACAATATAAGGGAGACAGTAAAATTACAATACATTTCAGTACAGAAAGAATATGAGGGCCCTGCTCGTGGAGCTTACAATCACATTTGATCTAGTTTCCCTTTCCAACTATAGAAATATATTTGTCAACCACATACAATAGCAGAGCAATACGTTAAAGAATAAAATACATGGTATGAAAAGTCTATCCTTTAATTTTACCAAAAAAATTTTTATAAATCTTTGGGCTAGTAACAGTTTCTATATCTGAGAATGTAAAGTATGAATACTAGCCCCATTGTTCTCCTGCATAGAAAGGTGAATGTGCTGTACATGCATTTTTATAATTCAGTAGAGAGTTTCAGAACCACATCTAGTTATGTAGGCATTTCCTAATGTACCCTCTAATTCAGCAGCACCCTTGGCATGTGTACTAGGAAAATTACAAATGCTAATATTCTCGAAGCCCCCTTGATAATTTTCTTGTATACAACACCTACCTATTTTGAAATTAGCCATGTTGTTATGGAATAAGGTCAAATGACTGGTATACTTTTAAGGTCTACCAGATAGTTTTTCTTGATGGGATAACCCAATTTTTTACCAACTCTGCACTATTCCTGACTCTGGACTGTAGAGATCATATGGCATTGTCACCTTGACAGATGTGTATCAAGTAAGAACTATGCACTCTATTACATAACTACAAGAACATTAGGAAATTTCACAATTTAATTTAAAATACCGACAACCATGTCATGATTTAGAGTCTCAACCTTGAAACCTAATTATGTCTATATCTAAAAACCTATTAACAGGCATTCTCAAATCACAAGGTCCTAAAGGTTTAATTTCCCCTTTTATTCCTCGTTGCTATATACTGAACTGTGCAAATCTCCTTGTGCAATCCGATATAAATGGCTTCTACTTATGCCAACTCTTTTCAAAGAAGGGTGGGATGATATGCACTTCTCTCACAAGTTAATATCACCAGAAATAGGTTGATTTAATTGTATATTACTCACCAAACTCCTTTATCTCCTATTCAACTGCACAAAATGTGCCTAACCTCAGGCAGATTTTTTCACATCTTACCTGGTGTTGCCCAGTTGTAAGGGTTTAAAATGCAACAGATCGGCAAAAGATTGTGGGGTTGTTTTCAAACTGTAAAGTTACCACTGACCAACAAAAATTGTGGGATTATTTTGGGGTTGTTTATGTTTTTTACGTTTATCCATGACATCAAAATATTGCACAAAATGCAGTTTCAGTAGAGTGCAAATTAATTCTCCAAGGAACTTTCTAACAATAAGGGAAGAATTGCACTTGGTTTCATTGGGTGATTTTCAAATGCTAGGAGCACCGTTATCACCTCCATACCAGCATTTTATTTCCATTTAAACAAAATTGTGGAAAAAATTTAGACCACCTTTGGGGGTCATCCCTTTTTGTGGGTGTTTGTAATGTCCTGGCATTTTTATTTGATATACTCTATAAAAGTACAGAAAACATTTTTATTTTCAAAATGTTTAGTCTTTGTAGTAATTTTAGTCTTTTATATAGTAATAGTACTTTATATAGTTAAAAAAACTATTATATTATTAAATACCACCAACAGAAAGCTCTAGCTGTTAAAAAAAAAAGGTATAAAACTAATTTGGGTACAGTGTTGCATGACCCAGTAATTCTTGGTCATTCATCACTTTTTTTGTGTTAAAAAAAAACAAAAAACAAACAGGATTAAAACAAACATTACTGACAGCATGCAATTATATGCACGGGTAATTCAAGAATGAGGAATTTATGGTTTAAAATTCAAGTTATGTGCACACCTCTAGGACTTGATATGACCTACTTTTCCAGTAATGTAATGTTGCTTTGCTCATTTTCATTGGTGCAGGGAGGCTTTCTATCGTGTTTGATCCAATAGTGTATATGCTATTAGAAACTGAGATTACTTTATGTAGTCTATGCATCCTAGCATTTGTGTACACTGATGATCATGCTTCCCAAAGTTTCTCAGTTCCTTGAGCATGCATAGAAACAGTTTTTTTTTTTTTTTAATATAATGAACTTAATAAGGTATTTAAAATGGACATGTGCCAGGATAAACCACTCATTCAATTAAAAAAAAAAAAAAAGGCAATTTACCTTGGATTGCTTTGTTTTACAAATATATTCTGAACAAAGAGAAAGGCTGACCATAGATGGATCTTTTTGTTTTGTTTAGCCAGTGAGCTAACCAAGAAAAAAAAAAAAAAAAAGAAGAATGGCTTCCTCCATCCACAAAGAATGGTGGATAGAGGAATCCTCCCCTGTCATAATACACTGATCAGCAGCTGCAGTCACTGTTCAAAAAAAGCTTTACAAATAGCCCATTTGGCAGAAATCAATTGCTAGATTGACTTTTGGTGAGTGGAAACAGCCACATATGGATTGAAAATCAACCAGTCATTGCTGAACTGGCTGACCTTCGATCCATCTATGGCAGGGGTAGGCAATCTGCGGCTCTCTAGCTGTTGTGGAACTACATTTCCCATGAGGCATTGCAACATTAGAAAACTGATAGTTACAGCTATGACTTGCAGAGGCATGATGGAGCTTGTAGTCCTGCAACAGCTGGAGAGCCGCAGGTTGCCTACCCCTGATCTATGGTCAACTAAAGCCAACACCTGGATAGGTTGCAAAGCTATTTGTTCTCTAAGGACCGATTTGCACTATGTGCGGTGACCTGATTTTTCCTGCACTGGATAAACATAGGCTACCACTAGCGCCAATTAAAAAAAATAATTTCTATGTGCCTAATTCACACCACAACTCTTCCCCGATGTGCACACAATGCAGGAAATATGCAGCATGTTGGTATTTTTCCACAGCACATTGATAGCACTGCATTTCAATGCACTGCAGTGCAACACAGTGCTGTTGCTCAGTGGCGTGAACAAAGTGTCACTATTTGACATCTCAAATAAAGTGCAAATGCACATCATATAGCTCCCTGCCAGAGTTGACTTTATCAACAGTGTTTTGCCATGCAAGCCAGTGTGAACAAGCCCTAAATCTGATACATTTTACATCACTAAGGCCCCATTCACACCTGAGCGTTTTGTAGCTCTAAGCTCCAAAACGCTTGAGGAGAAAAAATCAATTCTCAATAGTGATGGTTCACATCTCCATTCCAAGTCACCTGAAGCCAACTGTCTGAAGCTTAAACATGTTCTGGAGCTTTTTTGTAGCTCATATTGGGCAGATTTGCACATTTTTGACATGTTTTTATTCCCATAAAAATTTATAGAAATGCACGATTGGCGCGTTTGTCCGCAAACTCACGCGTTTTGGTGCACATTTTCTGCTCAAATGAAAAAAAGGTAATATATGATAAAATAAATCTAAAATAAATACACAAAAACAAAAAAGCATGATAAAGGAAATAATAAATATTTATTAACCCATAACCATAACCCACTAACCCTAAAAATATAAATAAATTATTATTATTATTATTAATAATAGTAATAATAATAATAAATAATAAACACCCAAGCCTGAACAAAAAATCCAATCATTATTTATTACTACATAGTATTTATTTATGATTATTTTTTATTTATTGTGTATTTATTTTACATTTATGTATTCATTTATTATTGCTATTATTATTATTATTATTAACACCCTAACCCTACCAAAAATAATAATCATAATAATAAATAAGAAGATCATAAAATATTAACCCCATCCCAAAGCCTAACCCCTAATCCAAGCCCTAACCCTTTACCCTAGCAAAAAACTAAATAAAAAATTAATAATAATATTAATAAAATAATGATGATGAAAATGAATAAAGAAAAGCTAGAAAAGCAGAAAAAACTAGCAACAATGATGAACAGATGATATTTTTCTCTACTGACTAATAGAAAACTGTCAAAGCTCAAAAACAGGCAAAAATGCTGTATGAAAACACGTTGTCAGGTTGGTTGTCCTTACGCACTGTTAGGCTGTTAGGCCTGGTTCACACCTATACGTGTTGCAATTGATGTTTTGCGTTCTTGAACACACGTTTTTGAGGCATTTTGGGTTATTTTTTGTCAATAAGAAAGTATTGAGTGTGACTTTGATGCAACTTTACACTCTCTGACACTCAAGTCCAATCAAAGTAGTTCAGGAACCTTTTCAAAGTCGCTGCAACTTTGAAAATGTTCCTGCACTACTTTGATGCAACTTTATACTCTCTGGCACTCAAAGTTGCATCAAAGTAGTGCAGCAAACTTTTTAAAGTTACTGCGGCTTTGAAAATGTTTCTGCACTACTTTGATGTGACTTTGATGCAATTTTGCACTCTCTGCCACTCAAAGTCGCATCACAGTCTCATCAAAGTAGTGCAGAAACCTTTTCTAAGTCATGGAGACTTTGAAAATTTTCCTGCACTACTTTGATACAACTTGAATGCAGCAGAGTGTAAAGTTGCATCAAAGTCACACTCACTACTTTCCTATTGGCCAAAAATAAAGAAAAATGCACCAAAATCGCAATACTTGCATTTTTGCTGCCTTTCCATTGAAGTCTACTGCACCAAAAATGCAATCTGCTATGAGGAAAAAAAAAAAAAAGTCCCTGACCCATTAAACGCAGCAAATGTGAATGTGTCCCATAGGAAACCATGTTAAATGGACTGTGCGATTCTTCTAGAAACTGTAAATCACCGTGATGCTCCACCTTGTCCAATCAGAGAATGCTTTGCATTCATGGAGAAAATGCAAAGCATTCTCTGAATTGCACCCATGTCGAGTGGCCGATCTCCTGTGTTTAAAATGCAGCAAAGCAGCTGCATTACATGGGATCCAGAAGCTAGTGGAGTAACAATGTCTACTACAATGATTTCTGACTTCTAGAGGGATCCCACACCTATGGTATATACATACCGTAGTTACATTGGTTCAAGCTCGACCATGTAAAAATGCCATACAGGAATTCTTTAACACCTTCCCGCCCGGCCTATAGCAGATTGACGGCCGGGCGGGACACTCCTCATTGTGACTGGGCGTCATATGACCTCCTGTCAAACAAGTCGCTCACATGGCCACGCAGCGGTGCGCTCTGTCACCGGCTGTGTCCACGGGACATATCACTACACCAGCTCATTGCCAGTGTCATGTGACCAATCACAATCAATTGTCAATTGTATACAATGGATGGCTTCCTGTCATGCCATCTATTGTATACAATTATGTTGTTAGCTGTGACTGGTCAAGGCAGTCACATGATACAGACAGGGCCAATCACAGCCCTTCTGTATCATGTGATCAACTTTACCCAATCACAGCTAATCACAACAAAAGACTGAATGAATCAGTTTTATTCAGTAACAATGATTGCAAATATCAATGAAATACATATACAAATATCAATGAAATACAATCATAATGTGTTAAACAAAAATCCTGATTACTTGCCCGGAATAGTTCAATGGTACTACGGTAACATTGTATTGCTTTGGTCACAGTATGCTGAAAAATAACAATAAGTAAAAAAAAGAAAAATAATTTAGCAAAAATAAATAAAAACATTTGAAAAATAAAATACAAATTCAATTATTATTTTCACCAAAGAAATTTAGCAGAATACATTTTGACCTAAATTTATGAAGAAATGTTATTTATTTGCTAAAGTTTATAATGGAAATGAAGAAAAGTGCGTTGTTTTCTTTAAAGTTTCCAGTGTTTTTTGTTTTATTAAGCAAAAAAAAAAACAAAACAGTGACGATTAAATACCACCAAAAGAAAGCTCTATTTGTGTGAAAAAGATGATAAAACATTCATATGGGTACAGTGTTGCATGACTGCGCAATTGTCATTCAAAGTACGACAGCACTGAAAGCTGAAAATTGGCCTGGGCAGGAAGGGGGTGTAAGTGCCCAATATTGAAGTGGTTAAGAAGGGT
Organism: Staurois parvus; assembly: GCF_062004578.1. Taxonomy (NCBI): domain Eukaryota; kingdom Metazoa; phylum Chordata; class Amphibia; order Anura; family Ranidae; genus Staurois; species Staurois parvus. Next base: position 5,021,256 of record NW_028317882.1, read on the forward strand.
TAAAGAGTTACACTTTAACCACCTCCCACCTGCCATATAGTCCAATGACGGGCACAAAGGTGGTTCTCTCGTTCTGGGAGGACGTCATATGACGTCCTCCCATTCTCACCGCGCATGCGCGGCTCAGGGAGCGCAGCGATCGGCGGTGCACTGTGTCCCTCGGACACAGCGGGTCACCGATCACGGAAAGAGCCGAAGATGTCGGCTCGGTCATGCGATCAGCTGTGTCCAATCACAGCTGATCACATGTAAACAGGGAAATGTCGGTGATCGGCATTTCTCTCCCCACGACCTGAGAGGAGAGCCGGTAATCGGCTTTCTGCGGAGGGGACATGTACACTGATCATCAGGGCACTGATGATCAGTGTAGCCCCAGCAGTGCCACCTGTTAGTGTCCATCAGTGCCAGCTCTCAGTGCTCATCAGTGCCTCGTGCCAGTGCCCATCAGGGCCACAATCGGCATTACTCAGAGGGGACATGTACACTAATCATCAGTGTAGCCCCATCAATGCCACCTGCCAGTGCCCATCAGTGCCACATATCAGTGCCGCCCAACAGTGCCCATCAGTGACACCTACCAGTGCCACCTCATCAGTGCCACCTATCAGTGTCCATCAGTGCAGCCTATCAGTGCCCACTACTGCAGCCTCATTAGCGTATATCAGTGAAGGAGAAAAATCACTTATTTACAAAATTTTATAACAAAAACTAAGAAAAAACATTTTTTTCCCCCAAAATTTTCAGTGGTTTTTGGTGTGTTTAAGAAAAAATAAAAAACCCAGAGGTGATTAAATACCACCAAAATAAAGCTCTATCTGTCTAAAAAAAAAATGATAAAAATTTCATATGGGTACAATGTTGCATGACCACGCAATTGTCATTCAAAGTGTGACAGTGCTGAAAGCTGGAAATTGGCCTGTGCAGGAAGGGGGTATAAGTGCCCTGTAGGCTAGTGGTTACATTTTTATTCAGTTACAAACATCATCCATTCATCCTTCAACTTATTCCACTCTAGAATACCTTACCTCAAATCATAGTTGGATGCCATCCAGGTTTTAGTTTCCTCCTTTTAGGCCCCATTCACACTAGAGCATTTTTTAATCGTGGGCAGAATCGCCTGTGATTTCAAAACGCTCCGCTAAAAAGTCAAATCAAGTGTTCAGGTGCCATTCATTTAAATGGTACCTGAAAACGCAGTGCAGTTCTGCCGCCATTGCCGTGTGATAAATCACACTGCAATCACTGCAAACCACATCACGCAATGCCCAAAGGAAGTTCCTGAAGCACCGCGATTTATCATTTTAGCAGAGCGTTTTGAAATCGGGGGCAGAATTTGTGGCGATTCTGCCCACAATTCAAAACGCCCTAGTTTGAATGGGGCTTTACTGGGATCCTTTCTGGAAGTAGTTTGACTCTCTAAAGATTTCCATCTAAATTTTAAACAAATTCAAACAACTTCTGCTCCTGTGTGAATCAGAGATGAAAGTATCCAGTCCTAAATTTCTGCCATTCAATTCCTTTAGGACCTTGTTCACAGTACTGTGTTCTTGTAATACATAGTAAAAAAGCATAGCATGACTCTAGCTGCCACAACCTACCTACTAAAATGTTATATCTGTCCTTTAGAAGTATCCCATAAACCCCCCAAATCTGTCCATAGGATACATGAAACTGTGGGTGTTAGGGGGTGCAATATCCTCCAAGACATCATCACTGTATAGGAATCTATCCAGACAAACATAGTTTAAGTTTAGTAAAAATAGTGCTGCCTTGAAATGCAATATGTCAGTATATTAGGGGTTCATCTTTGAATGAAACACTAATGAATAGATGAGTGCAGTGACTGGAGGATGTGATGTTCCTTATAGAGCAGGGGTGTGAAACTCCATTCCAAAAGGCCAGTTGTATTTGTAAGACTAGAGGTCCAGAGCGCCCCCCCCCCCCCATTACATCAGATGTCAAGAATCCCACACCCTCCCTAACATCACTGTGCACCCCTTTTGGGAGCAGAGCTGAAAAGCAGAAAGTGCAGGGTCTGGAGGAGGACCAGAGGAGGAGTGGAGTCAGTTACCAGAGTCCGCTGAATGTTGAGACCAGGGAAGGCAGAGATGAGGGGGTGCTGCATTTAGAGGTGCAGGATTTGGCAGATGAGTTCTATTCTCCTCTCTGCTGCCGAATGCTGAGACAAAGTGGGGGAGGAGACAAAGGGGGTACCTGCAGGAGAGGTGCATGGGCCACATGAAATGGCCTGGAGGGCCGGATTCGTCCCGCGGGCCTTGTGTTTGATACCTGTGTTATAGAGATTATATGAGGAGCATCTTTATCAATTTTGTAAGTACAGTATGCTTACTTTAAAAAATTTAATATTTTTTTGAAGATCTTACAGCAGGGGTGTCAAACTGGCGGCCCTCCAGCTGTTGCCAAACTACAAGTCCCACGAGGCATTGCAAGATTAATAGTTACCATCATGACTCCCAAAGGCAAAGGCATGATGGGACTTGTAGTTTTGGAATAGCTGGAGGGCCGCCAGTTTGAAACCCCTTACACTATGCCAGTGCACTCTTTGCTTCATTTACAATTTTTCTGAGGATTTCCTAGTCTGAGGAGAGCTGCCAGGAAATGGGTGCTTTTTCTACAACATTATGTTGAAGAAAGACCCTGTGCCAATAATTAGGACTTTGGCAGACTGAGCTTGCAGATTCCATTGCTGTTGGCAAATGACATTAGGCCCCTTTCACACGGGCATTCCGTTTTTTTCATCAATTCCAACACTTTTTTTCAAGAAAAAAAACAGATCAGTTCACATCAATTTTTCATCAGTGTACATCAGTTTACAACCGTTTTTCATCAGTTTTTTTTGTCCGTTTTTCACGTTTACATCCATTTACATCCGGTTTTTGGCCCATTTACATCCGTTTTTTGGTCCATTTACATCCGTTTTTTGGTCCATTTACATCCGTTTTTTGGTCCATTTACATCCGTTTTTCATCCGCTTATGCTTCCGATCACCTAGGCGATCACAGTGGAAGAGGGAGTAGGTACCTGTCAAATTCGGGTACCTGCTCCCCAAAGGTGCCAATCCTTAATGGGGAGCGGGGGAACACAGGCTTAAAGCGGAACTTCCCATTTTGGGTGGAGCTCCGCTTTAAAAAAAGGCTACATGTTAAAGCAGTATTAAGCCCACAACCAAAAAGGTAATTTATTGCAGCTTACCAGTTTTAAGGTGATGGCTGCTTACCAGTCTTAACAGTGGTGGCTGCATTAGCTTTCTTTTTTTCAAGGCTTTTTACGTTTGCACCTTGTGATTCTGCCAGTAACACACTTTCTGTATTAGGTTATGTTCACACTAGCTTTGTCAGCAGGTGTCAGACAGGCTTTTGGGAAGCGTTTTTAAACATGCCTATGAAAAGTTTGCACATGGCAGCACACAGTGCTGTTCACACTGAAGCGTTAGTGTTGCGTCGCGGCAAAACTGATGCCTCATGTCGAGTCAGGAGGAGTTGAAGCCTTCAATTCAAGTATATGGTGCCGCTCCTCAACTGCCTGGCAGGTGTTTGCAAAGTGGTTGCGATGCGTTTGCGGAGCGTTAATACCATTTAACTTCATTATAGTTTTAATGCTTGGCAAATGCCTATCAACTGCCTCAAAACCGTGCATAGGGCATTTGGGGAGCATTTGGGAAGCGTTAAAAACGCTGTAGGGGCGTTTGGCAAGAGTTAGAAATAAAGTCAAGTGTGAACGAGCCCTTAGAATGTCTACACTCTGGATGAAGAAGCAACAGATACACCTCTGGATAGCAGTATTGTCAGTCTGTGGGGAGGAAAGTGTTAGATGTACTGTAACTGGTGGCCCTCCAGCTGTTGCCAAACTACAAGTCCCATGAGGCATTGCAAGATTGACAGTTACAAGCATGAGTCCCAAAGGCAGAGGCATGAAGGGACTTGTAGTTTCGCAACAGCTAGACGGCCACCAGTTTGACACCCAGATTTAGGTACACTAACAAATTGAAGTTAAACGCCACCTAACACTTTGTAAGCAGTTACAACAGTTTTCTTCCTTTTGTGATAAAGGTTTTACATAAATAAATACAAGCTGATCATTGTATCCATCAGTGGTAAATGGTTTGTTGTAACCCTCTAACTGCTATGTCTGCAAAACAGATTTGTTTTATGAAAGAAAGCCTAAAAAAGAAAACTAATGCAGGCATCACATCTAAGAACTGGTAAGCCACAATATAATATATTTTTATTTTGACGTTTAATACTGCTTTAAGGGAGGCACAGTGGCTTAGTGGTTAGCACGTCTGCCTTGCAGTAAATGGGTCATGGGTTCAATTCCTGACCATGGTGCCTCCTGCATGGAGTTTGCATGTTCTCCCTGTGCTTGCGTGGGTTTCCTCCGGGTGCTCCGGTTTCCTCCCCCACTCCAAAGACATGCTGGTAGGTTAATTGGATCCTGTCTAAATTGGCCCTAATATGTGTATGTATGAATGTGAGTTAGGGACCTTAGATTGTACACCCCTTGAGGGTTAGGGACTGATGTGAATGTACAATATATATGTAAAGCACTGCGTAAATTGACGGCGTTATATAAGTACCTGAAATAAATAATAAAATAAATAAAAGAATACACTTTTATTCAGTATTGTATCACCATTGTATAACAACTAGGCCCTGTCCACATGCGACAATTAGCTGTGGGCCCCGTGCAGCTCCATCTTTTGCCAGCATGAGGTGTGCATCCCTGTGTCGGCAGTCCCATAGATGTGTATTGGGACTTGCAGCTGCACGGATGCAGCCGCTGTGTTCCAATGTGACATCCACACAGGTGCAGGTGTGTGTCTCCAAACTCACCCTGGGTGCATTCAGCATCAGGATCACATTGGGACTATGGGACTGCCAACACGGGGATGCAAGCAACACCTGTACATCCCCATGCCAATAAAAGACAGCCCTGCACAGGGCGTGCAGATTATTGCCCCATGTGAGCGGGGCCTTACTGTCCGAAAGTACCAACAGATATTACAGAAAGGGCCTCATGTATCAACGTGTTCAAACTTTCAGAGCAGGTCTGATACTAACTGCTGGCTGAGAAGTACCTTCAGTTCTTAAATATACCATGCTATATAACTACTTCTTCTTTAAAGGATAAGTTCACCTTTGTGAACATGTTACATGTTCCACCCATTTTTAGGATGGAACGTGTAACATGTTATCAATTCCCCCTTCTGCCCCCTCCTCTCTCTGACAGCTAATACAGGTAGAAGTTTCCCCGTACTTCCCACGTCATTCATTCACAGACTTCCGTGAATGAATAAACTGCAAGTCATACCGGCTGTGGGCTTGTAGATTTCAATGAACTACCACAGCACTGTGGAGCACCGTGGTAGTCCATTCAAGCTTCATGACAGAATATCTGCTTGGCCATACATCCCGTATGACAAGCAGATATTCTGACAGGTCTGCAGGAGGCTTGCATGGCATCAGTGATCTACTGATCACCGGTGCTATGCTTTCCAGGCTTCTTTGGATAAAAATAATAAAATCACATTTTTATTTTTTTTTCACATGCAAGGAAATGATGGGTGCAAGGTGGTTCTCTCGTTCTGGGAGGACATCATATGAAATCCTCCCACTCTAACCAGGCGCGCAACGTGGTGATCGGTGGTGCGCTGTGTCCCTGGGATATAGCTGATCTACTGATCACTGGTGCTATGTTTTCCATGACAAAAATAATAAGTGCACATTTTTTTACCTGCATTTATTATTTTTGTCCAAAAGGTGAACTTATCCTTTCAGCCTAATAGAAAATATATAAGGATACATGGGCCTAATGCATATTGAATCATTTAAACTTGTGTAATACATTTCTAAAATGGTATTCCTTAACTAGGACTGACAGTGCTGTATACAACAGGATCCCAAAGCAAGTATCTGCTCACATTAACCACTAGCCTTCAGGGCACTTGTACAACCTCCTGCCCAGGCCAATTTTTAGCTTTCAGTGCTGTTTCACTTTGGATGACAATTGCGCAGTCATGTAACACTCTACCCATATGAAATGAGACAATTTTTTTGAGACAGATAGAGCTTTCTTTTGGTGGTATTTAATCACCTCTGTTTTTTTTTTATTTTTTCCTAAATAAACCAAAAACCTGAAAATTTTGAAAAAAAACCCCAAAAACATTTTTTTCTTAGTTTGTTATAAAAAATGTTAAATGTTATTATTCTCCTTCACTGATGTGCGCTAATGAGGCTGCAGTGATGGGCACTGATAGGCAGCACTGAGGAGGTACTGGTAGGTGGCAATGATGGGCATTGACAGGCATCACTGATGGGCACTGAAAGGCAGCACTCATATGGCACTGATAGGCGGCACTGATAGGTGGCACTGATAGGCGGCACTGACAGGTACCACTGAAAGGCAGCTCAGATGGGCACTGATATGTGGCATTGATGTGCACTAGTAGGCACTGATATGTGGCATTGATGTGGCACTGATGGGCACTGGCAGGTGGCATTTTATGGGGCTACACTGATGATCAGTGTACATGTCCTCTCTGAGTAATGCCAATTACCGGCTCTCCTCTCCTTATGAACGGTCACTGTGACAGCTTATTTACATGTGATCAGCTGTGATTGGACACAGCTGATCACACGACAGATCCGATGTCATCAGCTCTTTCCGTTGATCTGCTATATCCCAGGGACACAGTGCACCACCGATCACCGCGTTGCGCGCCCGGTTAGAGTGGGAGGATGTCATATGATGTCCTCCCAGAACGATAGAACCGCCTTGCGCCCATCTTATTGCATGTAAAAAAAGAAAAATGCGCATTTATTATTTTTATCCAAAGAAGCCTGGAAAGCATTGCACCAGTGATCATTAGATCGCTGATGCCAGGCAGGTCTCCTGCAGACCTGTCAGAATATCTGCTTGTCGTATGGGATGTACAGCCAAGCAGTTATTCTGTCAGGAAACTTGAATGAACTACTGGTAGGTAATTGAAAACTACAACCCGACAGCAGTAGCTTGCAGTTCATTCATTCACAGAAGTCCGTGAATGAATGACATGGCCGTGTGGGCAAAGCCCCACACGGCCGCGCTGTTTTCAAATCTGACAGATAGTATGGGGAAACTTATCCCCATATTATCTTTCAGGGGGGGCAGGGGTGAAAAATGTAATGGGTACAACATGTAACATGTTCCCAAAGATGAACTTATCCTTTAAGCTGGTCATACATGGGTCAGTTTTTTATTTAACCAGCTAGAAAGTGGACCCAAATGTGTGGATGGGGGAATCCTCCCTGCTTTGTCATTGTATTCTGATGGCAAGAAAACTTCCCCGCCATCAGAATACACAGATCAGCCTATTGCCTGCGGTGCTGATCTAGAGAACATACCAACAGAGCAGTTGATCTGTGAATAGACTTCCATTCATCCACAGTGAATTGAAACTTGGCTGGTCTTTGCTGATCTGGCTGAAATTTGATCCATTTATGGACAACCCCTTAGAATAGAGGTCTCCAAACTTTTTAAACAAAGGGCCAGTTTACTGTCCTTCAAACTTTAGGGGGGCCAGACTGTGGCCAGAGGGAGTAAACAATGGTCCATCTTTGGTATTTGGAGGAAAAGTAGTTGGTGTCAGTGGGAGGAATAGTGCCCCATCATTGGTGTCAGTGGGAGGAATAGTGCCCCATCATTGGTGTCAGTGGGAGGAATAGTGCCCCATCATTGGTGTCAGTGGGAGGAATAGTGCCCCATCATTGGTGTCAGTGGGAGGAATAGTGCCCCATCATTGGTGTCAGTGGGAGGAATAGTGCCCCATCATTGGTGTCAGTGGGAGGAATAGTGCCCCATCATTGGTGTCAGTGGGAGGAATAGTGCCCCATCATTGGTGTCAGTGGGAGGAATAGTGCCCCATCATTGGTGTCAGTGGGAGGAATAGTGCCCCATCATTGGTGTCAGTGGGAGGAATAGTGCCCCATTGTTGGTTTCAGTGGCAGGAATAATGCCTCAAGGGCCGGGTAAAGGCAAGCAAAGGGCCACAATTTGGAGACCACTGCCTTAGAATATATACAGGCTATGCAAGTATAAAATGTCTGTTACTAGCAAGTTGATCAAAGGCTTTTGCACATACTATTACCATATGAATGTGATGGCTTTAAGAGCAATTGTGTTAAAACATCTCTGGTCACACTGCATTCCTTTCTAAATTCCATCTAGTGTAAAATTGGTTGGTCATCACTAAGAAATGTGCATTCCATAGTCTCTATACAATCTTGTACCTCAAGCTTCACTCGTTTTATACCACAAACAAACATGCAGGGGTAGGTTAACTTTGGCCACAAGCATGATTCGCAGAAGCATAGACATGATGAGACTTGTTTTGCAACAGTTGGAGGGCCACGGTTTGCCTATCTCGGGTAGAGAACACATTCATACCGTGGTGATATGCTTCAAAATTGTTTGTGATATGTTAACAATTTGTACAAATATTACAATTGGGCAGAATTATATAGACAGGATTTGTTAGCAATTAGTTCTACATGAAAATGGACAGTGGACATGAAATAATTATTTGGAAACACAAAACCATAGGTAATATACTAATATAGTAGGTACTATAGGTAACATGCCAGCTAAAAGCCTAAATTGCAGACCACTTAAAGTGGTATTATATGCAAAACCAAAAATGTAATATATTGCAGCTTACCAATCATAAGATGTGATGTAGCATTAGTTTTCTTTTATTAGGCTTTTTCCCTCTGTTTCTCCCTGGTGATCTAGCCAGTAACACCTCCTGTATTAGAGTGCCTCCACTCGGGATGAATGAGCACAGGAGGCACATCAGACAACAGCATTGTCAGTCTGGGGGTAGGAGAGTGTTAAATGTACTAGTATATTTAAATACACTAACAAGTTGAAGCCAAACTCCAGCTCACACTTTATTTTTAGTTACAGCAGTTTTTTTTCCTTTTTGGGATAAAGATTTTACATACATAAATAAAAGCTGATCATTGTAAGCACCCCTACCAGTGTTAAATGGTTTGTCTCATCCCTGTAAACTGAAACACATGGAAGACAGCTTGTTGTTTTGAAAAACAACAGACTTTCTGTCTGGATTACCAGATGAAAATAGAAGAAAGCCTAAAAAAGAAACCTAATGCAGCCATCACATCTAAGAATTGGTAAGCTGCACTATAATAAATGTTTACTTATGAGTTTAACCACTTGAACTCCTGAGGATTTACCCCCCTTAATGATCAGGACTTTTTTGCTGTTTGGCACTGCACTAATTCAACTGATAATTGCGCGGTCATGCAATGCTGTACCCAAACTAAATTTACGTCCTTTTTTTCACACAAATAGAGCTTTCTTTTGGTGGTATTTTATCACCTGTGCACTTTTTATTTTTTGCACTATAAAAAAAAAATCCCAAAAATTGTGAAAAAAAAACTGTATATTTTACTTTTGACTATAAAAAATATATAGTAAACTCAAGGTTAGTCTTAAATTTAGGCCAAAATGAATTCTGGGTCAAATGTGATTAATGGTGTACTAGCGGCAATCTGACGCTAACACTATCGGACGTCACCAGTGACACTAATACAGTGATTAGTAAAAATCTGTTCACTGTAATCAATGACACTGGTGACAGGTCAGTGAAGGGGTTAACTGGGGGGGTGATCAAGTCTTTTTGGGTATGTCTCTACCAGCTTTGCACATCTAGAGAGTGAAATTTTTGCCCATTCTTCTTTGCAAAATAGCTCAAGCTCTGTCAGATTGCATGGAGAGCGTCTGAACAGCAATTTTCAAGTCTTCCCACAGATTTTCAATTTGATTTAGGTCTGGATTTTGAATGGGCCATTCTAACACATGAATATGGTTTAAACTAAACCAGTGGTTCTCAACCTGTGGGTCGCGACCCCTTTGGGGGTCGAACAACCCTTTCACAGGGGTCTCCTAAGACCATCGGAAAATATTTCCGATGGTCTTAGGAACCGAGACACCGCTCCTCTGTCTCCAGGCGGGTCCGCCCACATGCGGATACGTCCACATTTCCCTGGACCGCGATGTGTGCGTGGGATGACATGCCGTCCCTGTCATCTGGCCACATCCCCGGGATCACTCAACAACTCCGCCTCCTCACCAGTGATTGGCCGCCAGAACTGTAGCTCAGGAGAGGCACACAAGAGGCCAATCACCAGCGAGGAGTTGGAGCTTGGAGAGGTGGAGCTGAGCAGCAGCACGAAGATCAAAGAAGAACGAGCGAGGGAGCGGCCGGAGAAGGAAGACAGCTAACAGGTAAGTGTCTGTAGCGTGCAGATGGTGCTGCTGCAGCCAGGTATGCTGGCTGTAGATGGGAGAGGGAGGGAGCGAGCCCAGGCTGGAGAAGGAGTCAGCAAGGTAAGTATCATTGGTGTCAGTGGGAGGAATAGTGCCCCATCATTGGTGTCACTAATACCAATGATGGGGCACTATTCCTCCCACTGACACCAATGATGGGGCACTATTTCCTCCCCCCCCCACTGACACCAACGATGGGGCACTATTCCTCCCCCCACTGACACCATCGATGGGGCACTATTCCTCCCCACTGACACCAATGATGGGGCACTATCTCCCCACCCCCAAATGACATCAATGATGGGACACTATTCCTCCCACTGACACCAACGATGTGGCACTATTCCTCCCACTGATACCAACGATGGGACACTATTCCTCCCACTGATACCAACGATGGGACACTATTCCTCCCACTGATACCAACGATGGGACACTATTCCTCCCACTGATACCAACGATGGGACACTATTCCTCCCACTGATACCAACGATGGGACACTATTCCTCCCACTGATACCAACGATGGGACACTATTCCTCCCACTGATACCAACGATGGGACACTATTCCTCCCACTGATACCAACGATGGGACACTATTCCTCCCACTGATACCAACGATGGGACACTATTCCTCCCACTGATACCAACGATGGGACACTATTCCTCCCACTGATACCAACGATGGGACACTATTCCTCCCACTGATACCAACGATGGGACACTATTCCTCCCACTGATACCAACGATGGGACACTATTCCTCCCACTGATACCAACGATGGGACACTATTCCTCCCACTGATACCAACGATGGGACACTATTCCTCCCACTGATACCAACGATGGGACACTATTCCTCCCACTGATACCAACGATGGGACACTATTCCTCCCACTGATACCAACGATGGGACACTATTCCTCCCACTGATACCAACGATGGGACACTATTCCTCCCACTGATACCAACGATGGGACACTATTCCTCCCACTGATACCAACGATGGGACACTATTCCTCCCACTGATACCAACGATGGGACACTATTCCTCCCACTGATACCAACGATGGGACACTATTCCTCCCACTGATACCAACGATGGGACACTACTCCTCCCACTGCAAAATTACAGTTATGAAGTAGCAACGAAAATAATTTTATGGTTGGGGGTCACCACAATATGAGGAACTGTATTAAAGGGTCACGGCATTAGGAAGGTTGAGAACCACTGATCTAAACCATTCCATTTTAGCTCTGGCTGTATGTTTAGGGTCGTTGTCCTGCTAGAAGGTAAACCTCCACCCCAATCTCAAGTCTTTTGCAGATTCTAACAAGTTTTCTTCTAAGATTGCCCTGTATTTTGCTCCATCCATTTTCCCATCAACTCTGACCAGCTTCTCTGTCCCTGCTGAAGAAAAGCATCCCCACAACATGATGCTGCCACCACCATGTTTCACGGTGGGGATGGAATGTTCAGAGTGATATGTAGTGTTAGTTTTGCGCCACACATAGCGTTTTGCTTTTAGGCCAAAAAGTTAAATTTTGGTCTCATCTGACCAGAGCACCATCTTCCACATATTTGCTGTGTCCCCCACACGGCTTCTGCAAACTGTAAATGGAACTGCGAACGGGAATTCTTATGGCTTGTTTCAGCAATGGCTTTCTTCTTGCCACTCTTCCATAAAGGCCAGATTTGTGGAGTGCACGACTAACAGTTGTCCTGTGGACAGATTCTCTCCCCTGAGCTGTGAATTTCTGCAGCTCCTCCAGAGTTACCATGGGCTTCTTGGTTACTTTTCTGATTAATGTGATCCTTGTCCAGCCTGTCAGTTTAGGTGGACGTCCATGTCTTGGTAGGTTTGTAGTTGTGCCACACTCTTTTCACTCTGATGGATTGAACAGTGCTCTGTGGGATGTTCAAAGCTTGGGATATTTTTTTATAACCTAACCCTGCTTTAAACTTCTCTACAACTTCATGCCTGACCTGTCTGGTTTTTCTTGGCCTTCATGATGCTGTTTGTTCACTAATGTTCTCCAACAAACCTCTGAGGGCTTCACAAAACAGCTGTATTTATACCGAGATTAATTTACACACAGGTGGACTCTATTTACTAATTAAGTGACTTCTGAAGGAAATTGGTTCCACTAGATTTTAGTTAGGGGTATCAGAGTAAAGGGGGCTGAATACAAATGCACACCACACTTTTTCAGATTTGTGAAGGAATTTTGAAAACCATTTATCATTTTCCTTCCACTTCACAATTATGTGCCACTTTGTGTTGGTCTATCACATAAAATCCCAATAAAATACATTTATGTTTTTGGTTGTAACATGACAAAATGTGGAAAATTTCAAGGGGTATGAATACTTTTTCAAGGCACTGTAGGTAATGCACCCTAGTGGCAACATTTTACAAAATGAAGCAAAATTAGACTAATTTATTAAAAACCACTGACCGGCGGATTTGTTTTGACAGAAAAGGCCATATCCTCTACCAAAAAAGAGGAAAAGTCAACATTCACCAAATTAACCATATTAACCAAACAGGAAAGTAACTTAGGCTGGAAATTAAAGTGTAACTATAGGCAAAACTATGCCCTGGTTATAACCCTGAATGAAAATAAAAGTTTTGCCTATAGTTCTACTCTAATTATCAAAAGTATAGGTAAGAATGCCTAGGCCAAAGAAAGCAAAATATAAGTCAATCAGAAAAGAGTCTTAAATTTTGAGATGGCATCTTGAAATTAGTTCAAGAGAGATCTATATTAAGAGGGATGCCTCCAGATAGGAAGAATTCTCTGAGGGCCAATTCACACCCGAGCGTTGATGTGCGTTTTAGCGCAGCTAAACGGAAGGACATCTGAAAAGCAATAATTTCCAATGTCTCCTAGATTGTAAGCTCCAAGGAGCAGAGCCCTAAAAGCCCTCGTGTATTGAATCGTATTGTTACTGTACTGTCTCATGTATTGTCTCCCATCATAATGTAAAGCGCTAAGCAAACTATTGGCGCTATATAAATCCTGTATAATAATAATGTGTCCTATTCACACCATAACGCAGTACATGCATGTCAACGGACATCAAGATGTATGTCAACGGACATCAAGATGTATGTCAACGGACATCAAGATGTATGTCAACGGACATCAAGATGTATGTTAAAACACAACTAAAATGGATGGAACTGTATGTCTATTTTAGCACAAGTCAGTGTGAATTGGCCCTAAAGGAGGAGTTATGTATGGACACGATAGCTCCCAAAAAAAAGGAAATTACCATGAAGAGATATTAAAGTATAACTAAAGGCAATTTTTTTTTTTGTTTTGGATAGGGTGGAGATGCATTCGAACACCAGTTTTTCTTTCCTTTACTGCTGCATCTGCCCCGTTAGGAAGATTCACCTTCTCTTTCTGTCCTGTTTACATTATCAAAAGTGAAAGTAAAAGAAAATCCCAAATTTTCAGTTTTCACAAGAACAGTGATAGAGGGGAAATTGTCCAATGGGGACACCAGTTCTTGTGACTTGGGGACCCCAAGGGATTCCCTTAATTTGCAGGTTTGTCCTATCACTTCCTGTTTTGGTTATGGGACAGGAAGTGAAGGTACATCTTCCCAATGGGACACAGGTATAAAAAAAACGCACATAAACCTCCCTTACTCTATCCAAGGAGGTTAGCAACCTACAATCTTTTAAAAGGGATGATAGACAACAGGCATAATTAGTTATAAGATGTTTATGACCTACTTTTCTAAATACATTAGTAATGTTAGTGTTGTGTTCTTGCCCTTAATCACTTCCCATCCAGCCCATGTAAATTAATGGCCGGAGGGGAGCAGTGCAGGAGCGGGTGGCCGTTTATAAACAGCCTCCACATTCACTGACTCTCCCTGGGACACAGCAGAACACCGATTGCTGTACGGGACCTCTGTGTGAGGTCCCGATCATGTGATCACTGATTTGTCAATCAGTGATCACATGAATAGTTATTATACAGTATTTATATAGCACCAAGAGTTTGCTCAGCGCTGTACATTATAATGGGAGACAGAACACGAGACAGCACAGTAACAATACAATACAATACATGAGGGGTTCGAGGGCCCTGCTCCTTAGAGCTTACAATCTAGGAGGGGGGGGGATAGTGGTACAGGAGGAAATAGCTGTGGGGGGTGGAGTGGTAGGAAGAGTGGAGGAGATCGGCAATTAAGTGAGGGCGAGGTAGGCTTCCCTGAAGAGATAGGTTTTCAGAGTGCACCTAAATGTGAGGAGTGTAGGTGAAAGTCTGATGGATTGGGGTAGTGAGTTCCAGAGGATGGGGGAAGCCCTGGAGAAGTCCTGGAGGCGGGCATGGGAGGAGGAGACCAGGGAACTAGAGAGTAGGAGGTCTTGTGAGGAGCGGAGAGTGCATTTTGGGTAGTAGATGGATATCAGGTCGGTGATGTAGTTTGGGGCAGGGTTATGAACAGCTTTGTATGTCAATGTTAGTAATTTGAATTTTATGCGTTGGGCAGTCGGAAGCCAGTGGAGTTAGTTAGTTAGCTTCCTGGCACTTCCTGGCATCATTGCTTACTACTACTGAAATCTGTGAATGATCACAGAGGTCACATGATACAAGGCTATCCACAACAGCCTTGTACCATGTGACAAGCTGTGACCAATCACAGCTCTCACAGTATTTCTCAATGGCTGCAAGAATGCAGCCAGAGAGGAGAAATGATTGCTTTTACAGCCTTCATGGGTGTAAAAGTAATCAGTGTAAAAATAGAAAAAAAAAAATCTTCATCACCCCCCACAAGTAGTACAGTGTCACTATGGTGACACTGTAATGCTAGGGTGACGGTATGTTTCATAAAAAGAAAAAAAAAAACAAATATAAAAAATTAAATAAAAATGTAAAAACTATTTTTGAAAAATTATAATTTTTGGTTATAAACTAATTTGGGTTATTTTTTTTACCAAAAAGGTAAGTGAATACATTTTGGCCAAGATTTATGAAGATAGATTTATCTGCAAAATTAAAATCGCAGTGGTGAATAAATACCACCAAACTAAAGTGTTATCTGTCTCAAAAAAATGCTAAAAAGTTCATATGGGTACAGTGTTGCATAACTGCGCAATTGTCATTCAAAGTGTGATAGCACTGAAAGCTGAAAATTGGCCTGGACAGGAAGAGGGTGAAAGTGCCCGGACTTAGTAGTTAAAAATATCCTCTATATTGAGGTCTCTCTTTTCAAAATGTGAGAATACTTCCATAGTTTCTCCTAACAAGTGTATGAGCAAATGTTGTGAATACTAAATAGTGGGCTCTTGTTAGCTACTATGGTGTGAGAAGAGTTAACTTCATGTGTCAAATACATTTTGTGAATATTTAACCAATAACATAAATAAAAAAATTAAATGAAAATAGTGGGTCGCCTCATACCAATGTGTCATAGCACATGCAAATATGCGGCCTCTCGGTGTCTGGGCCTTGATGCCTAGCAGTCGCATATTTGCGTGCAATTAGAAAATACATATGTGCTGAGGGCGCACGCCCTGCGCACTCCCAGCACATATGTCCACGACTCACGGAAAGGTGAAATCTCCCTTTCGATCAGGACCTTTTCAGATCATGTGTCAGTGAATCACGGCGGTCACATGACCCTAAAACCCCGCCCCGCCGCCCGCTTCTGAAA
Organism: Staurois parvus; assembly: GCF_062004578.1. Lineage (NCBI taxonomy): Eukaryota > Metazoa > Chordata > Amphibia > Anura > Ranidae > Staurois > Staurois parvus. The sequence continues at coordinate 5,037,285 of NW_028317882.1, forward strand.
CTCTTAAAAGGCCGGAAGGCGCCGATGCGAAGTGGATAAGATGTTTATCTTGTTTTAGTACATTGCATTGTATGTGCATGAACTTTTTATTGTTTATTATACTGTAAAAACTGGTAAATCAATCATCCCCTTTTGTCCATGTGACTTGCCCGTCAGCATGGAATTTCTATCAGATTGTCCTACTGAATGTCTTTCTTTTTCAACCATTCCTTGTTTATATCCCTTTCTCAGGGATGTTGGATTCTTATCGCCCGACGCCCAGGACATGTAGTTTCGGGCGCCGAGCAGGTAGTTTCTACCTTTAGCCCTGCTGCTGCAGCCTCTCTGCGCCCCAGGCGTGAGGTCTCCTGGGCTTGCTTGCCCATCTGCAGGCTCGCCTGCCCTCCCCTTGTGTCGACCCGGAATTGAAGTTACAGTGTCACTTCCGGGCCCCTGCTGAGAGATTTTAATGCAATCCCTGGGAAAGAATGTAATATGGTGCGATGTGCAACACATTACATTCAGTGGAGCAGAGGGGAGCCATGCAGGGTCTTTTAGACCTTGGATGTCTCAAAGAGAACATGTCATCAAAAATCATCACATAGGGGACTTTGTTCCCTACGTGATGAAAATAAAAAAAAAATGTATTTTTTATTGGAAAAAATTAAAGTTACACCCAAGCACATACCATCCTCCCCCCCAAACAATTGAGGCCCCCACCCCCACAGAAATGCACGTACAAGCGTAAAAGCACACGATGGGGCGTCTAAGCACGAAACCGTCCATTGCAATACATATCGCCGAGCACGCCAGAATGAGAGCAATAATTCTAGCTCCAGACCTCCTCCGTAACACAAAACTGGTGACCTATAAGGAGCTTTAAAATTGTTGACCTATAGAAAAGGGTACAGAAGTTCATCTCCATTTCACGAGCGCGCACAAATTTAAGGTTTGACATGTTGGATATCTGTTTACTCGGTGCAGCCTCATCTTTCATATTTTTTAAAAAAATAGGTGAATTTATTGCTTTTTTGTGACCTAAAATTACTTGAATTTTTTACTGAAATTTTGCAGTAATCTCATGCAACATAAAAAATTGGAACTACCACTGTTTTATTCTCTAACGTCTCTGCTTTGAGAAAATATATCATGTTAAGGGGTTTTATGTAATCTTTTGGCCTAAGATAATTTTTTAAACGTGTGCAAAAAACGCAAAAAACGGCTCTGGCAACGAAAGGGATAAAGTATAAACCCTGACCCACCCTTTCTTGACAAGCAGCCAATCGGTGCTGATTACACTGCAAGGTCTCTCTCCTCCCTGCTAGTACCCTGGTGCAGTGCTGGAGAGAGGCAGGGAGGGGAGGAGGAGATAAACAGTGCAATGTTGAAAATATAAAAATGTTTAATTCACCATAAAGCCCTTTTGTTTTTAAAAGCCCCAAACATTCCTAAAAGCACCAATTCATAAAATCTCCAATTTAAATACAGTTTTGGTTAATTTTTTTTTCTTTAATCTGGACAAGTAGATTGTCATGAGGGACAAGTAGATTGGGGCCCCCGATTTAGTCCCTGGACAAATAGTTTTTTTAAAAAATTTCCACACCCCTGCTTTCTAATAAATCTATGTGCTAAAGTTGTGCTTTGTTCCTCATAATCTTGATCTCTGTTGCAGTTTCTTTTATGTGCATGAATTGCCTGTCACATGTTAGCTTGCAGTCTCTTGTTTGTTAATTCTTACCTCCTTGCTGCTCTTGTTTCCTTCACATGTGTGTTTGTTTGTGCTCACCTGTGGGCATCCTCTGCTTCCTTGGGTTTTATGTCCTTCCCTTTCATCACTTCCTGGGCCACCTCCTAGCTGGCTTGTCTATTTAACCTCTTCCATACAGCGCACTTTTACCCCCTTCCTGCCCAGGCCATTTTTCAGGTTTCAGCGCTCTCACACTTTGAATGACAATTGCGCGGTCATACAACATTGTACCCAAACTAAAATTTTATAATTTTCTTCACACAACTAGAGCTTTCTTTTGGTGGTATTTAATCACCACTGGGGTTTTTATTTTTTGCTAAATTAACAAAAAAAGACCGAACATTTTGAAAAAAATAACACGTTTTTCTTTGTTTCTGCTATAAAAGTTTGCAAAAAATAATTGTTCTTCATAAATTTAGGCCAAGATGTATTCTGCTACATGTCTTTGGTGAAAATAACCCAAATTAGGATGTATTTTTTAGTTTGTAGGAAAGTTATAGAGTTCACAAACTATGGTATAGATCTGAATATTGATCAATCCTGAAGTACTGACGGCCAATCTAATTTCTTGAGGTCCAAGAATGTCAGAACAGTACAGATATCCCCCAAATGACCCCTTTTTGCAGAGTAGACAGTCCGATGTACTGCATAAGAGGCATGGTGAGTTTTTTGAAGTTGTATTTTTTTTGTCATAATTTTTCAGAAAATTCAAAAAATTATTTTCAGTATTTTTTTCTTACATACTGTCACCAGTGCAGTACAGTGTCATCATATAATCATCATATAGTGTCATCAGTATTCATCCGGACGTCCAGCGAGAAGGACGTGCGTCGGCGAGCTCCTGCTCCCCTGGCCCCAATCCGCTGCCATCTGGGCAGCAGCGGACCCTAACGGGGGCCCCACGATCCTTCGGTCCCTGCTCATCAGCCAGGTAAGGCCACTGGACCTTTTTCCCGGACCTCCGGGACTTGCGGCCTACCCGGCACCCGAAGCCGCGGCCTCGATTTCTGGCGCGGCCGACCCGGATCGCCGGGCATCAGCCCAGGCCGCCGCTGCTCTGTTCCCCGGTCCCCGCCGATCAGCCAGCCTCCCCAGGGCCCCCTCACAGGCCCTGGGTCCATCCCGACCACCGGGTACCAGCTCGCCCGGAGCAGCCACGTGCTCGTCAGCTCCAGCGCCCCCGCGCCCGATCCGCTGCCATCCGGGCCCCTGAGCCTGCTGCCGATGTCCCCACCAACACCCTGAAGGGGACACAGACACTCCGTCCCTCCAACGGAGCTCCGGCGGTCCGAAGCGGCTTGAGGCCTACCACGACACCCGAAGCCGCGGTGTTTCCTGCCGGCCGTGGCTGGAATCGCAGCGGGACGCCTCCGCTCCTCCGGGGAAGCTACCACCACCACCAACGGTCCTCCTAACATAGGAGGGATCCACCTCCACCCCGACGCTCCAGGACATCAGGTGCTCCACCAGGGGCACCCACTACCCATCAGGGAGCCCAACCACCATCCCACCGCCAGCCACCAGGGATCCCACCACCCACCGGAAACCCTAACCACCAGGGACCCTTAACCACTATCCCTCCAGGGATCGCTACTAACCCACCAGGGATAGCACGGCCACCATCCCACCAGGGATCCCCTGCCCTCCACCCCACCTGGGACTACCAGCCACCTCCCACTGCATTTCAGACACTGCTTCGCCATCCCTGACCAGCACCCCCTCACCCACCCCGACCCTTCCTGCACCCCGCTCACCCCAACATGCCGCCCGCGCTCCTCCTCCTTGTCCTCCTCTCCTCCATCCCTAAAACCGCCTTCCTCTACCCACCCACCCCCGCTAAGCAGCTCTATATCGCCCCCTCACTTCTCCCCTCTCCCCACTATGGCACCCACCACCTCCTCCTGCTACTCCACTTCCCCGCTGACCCACTTGCCACCACTTTCAGACCCAAGCGCTCCTACACCTCCCGTTCCCACGCCACCTTCCTCACCCTCCTCCTTCTCATATCAGCTGGGGACATCTCCCCAAACCCTGGCCCCTCACCACCTCACACCCCCCCTAGAGCCCCCCCTGCTCACGCCAGCCGACGCGGCTCCCTCAACCTCATACATGTACCCCTCCTCCCCATATCTATCCCCCCTCTCTCGGTTGCACTCCTGAATGCCCGTTCGGTTTGCAATAAGCTTACCGCCATCCATGACCTCTTCATCTCCCGCTCCCTCAACCTCCTAGCAGTCACCGAAACCTGGGTACAGGCCACTGACTCCACTTCCCCTGCGGCACTCACCCATGGAGGTCTCATCTGGACCCATTCACCAAGACTGAGCGATCGCAGAGGTGGTGGTGTCGGCTTGCTCCTATCACCGCTTAGCACCTTCCAGGTCCTCCCTAACCCACCCTCTCTTTCCTTCCCCTCCTTTGAGGTGCACTGCATCCGACTCTTCTCACCCACCCCCCTAAGGATCGCAGTGATCTACAGGCCTCCCGGATCCATAGCCCGCTTCCTGGATGACTTCGCCGCCTGGCTCCCCTTCTTCCTCTCCTCTGAGCTACCGACCATCATCCTCGGGGACTTCAACATCCCCATCAACGACAACACCCCGGCTACTTCCCAATTCCTCCACCTAACCTCCTCCTTCGCGCTCACACAGCACACTCAATCCTCCACCCACTTCGGAGGGAACACCCTGGACCTTGTCTTCTCCCACCTCTGTACCCTCAACCAGTTATCGAACACCCCCTTCCCTCTCTCCGACCACCACCTCCTCACCTTCTCCATCTCCCCTTCCCCCAACTCCCCCCCTCAAAAACGCCAAACCATCACCAGCCGCAACCTCCGCAACCTGAACCCGGCCCCCCTCCACTCTGCCGCCGACTGCCTACACGACAGCATCCTCCCACTGTCATGTCCTGACATAGCCACCACCTTGTACAATGACTCACTGTCAGCTGCCCTAGACTCTCTGGCACCCCTAACCACACGCATCATCAAACCCAGACCGCTTCAACCCTGGCAGACCGACAGCACTAAACGCCTCAAACGTCGCAGTCGCGCACTGGAGAGACTGTGGCGCAAAACCAGGTCCCCTCATACTTTCTCCCTCTACAAATCTGCATTTCTTATCTACACCTCCTCCCTCCACGCCGCCAAGCAGGCCTACTTTGTTAACCTAATAAACACCCTCTCCTCCTGCCCCCGCCGACTCTTCTCCACCTTCAACTCCCTGCTCTCCCCCCCCCCCTCCTCCACTCAGTACCTCTCTCACCGCCCACGAGATTGCCACCCATTTCCACAACAAGATTGACGCTATCCGTAAGGACATCGTCAACTTGCAATCTACCTCCCCACCTAGCCTCCTCGCCCCCGTCACCCCTTCATCTCCCCCCCCCTCTGCCCTCACAACCGCACTGCCCCCCTCCTCTCCCAATGCCCCGCCCACCATAACCCCCCCCGCACTGCACTCCCTCAGCCCTGTCACTACTGAGGAAGTCGCCAAAGTCCTCTCAAAAGCCCGCCTCACTACCTGCCCCCTGGACCCTATCCCCTCTCAACTCCTCCGGTCACCCCCCTCTTCCCTCATCCGCTCCCTCACCCACATCTTCAATCTCTCCCTCTCTACTGGCGTATTCCCCTCCCCCCTAAAGCACGCGCATATCACCCCCATCCTCAAAAAGCCCTCCCTGGATCCCGCGGACCCCAACAACCTCAGACCCATCTCCCTGCTGCCACTCACCTCCAAGCTCCTTGAACGCATAGTCTACGATCGCCTAAGCGCCCACCTTACAGACAATAACCTCCTTGACCCTCTACAGTCCGGCTTCCGTCCCCTACACTCCACTGAAACTGCCCTCCTCAAAATCACTAACGACCTACTCAACGCCAAAGCCAAGGGCGACTACTCTGTCCTCCTTCTCCTGGACCTCTCTGCGGCCTTCGACACAGTTGACCACCCCCTCCTCCTTAATAAACTACTCTCCCTTGGCATCGGAGATACTGCTCTCTCTTGGTTCTCATCCTACCTATCCCGACGCTCCTTCAGTGTCACCTACAATGGTGCCACCTCCCCCTCCCTCCCCCTCTCTGTTGGGGTCCCCCAAGGCTCTGTCCTTGGACCCCTTCTCTTCTCCATCTACACCTCCTCCCTGGGCAAACTCATACAATCTCACGGCTTCAACTATCACCTCTATGCTGACGACACCCAAATCTACCTCTCCACCCCTCACCTCACCCCCACTATCTCCGCCCGCATCACTCACCTCCTAAATGACATCTCAGACTGGATGTCGCTACATTTCCTCAAGCTCAACCTCTCCAAAACCGAGCTGTTCATCTTTCCCCCTACCAACACCCCCCCCCCCATCCTATCCATCATCGCCAACAACTCCACTATCACTCCCGCCCCGCAAGCCAAAGTCCTTGGCGTCATTCTTGACGCGAACCTCTCCCTCCAACCGCATGTCAAATCACTCACAAACACATGCAGGCTCCATCTTCGCAACATTGCCAAGATACGCTCCTTCCTCACCCCAGACACCACCAAACTTCTAGTACACTCCCTCATCATCTCACGCCTTGACTACTGCAACTCCCTCCTCACTGGCCTACCCAAGTGCAGGCTCTCCCCGCTCCAGACCATCCTGAACTCAGCTGCCAGACTCATCCACCTCACCACCCGCTCCACCTCTGCCACCCCCCTCTGCCTCTCCCTCCACTGGCTCCCGATTGCCCAACGCATCAAATTTAAACTCCTAACCCTGACCTACAAAGCCGTTCACAACACTGCCCCTGACTACCTCACCAACCTGATCACCAAGTACCACCCTACCCGTACCCTTCGCTCCTCACAGGACCTCCTTCTATCCTGCTCCCTGGTCTCCTCCTCCCATGCACGACTGCAGGACTTCTCCAGGTCCTCCCCCATCCTCTGGAACTCACTGCCCCAATCCATCAGACTGTCGCCTTCCCTATTCACATTCAGGCGCTCCCTCAAAACCCATCTCTTCAGGGAAGCCTACCCCACCCTCACCTAACGGCCATCCTCCCTCATTCCTCCCACCACTTCATCCCCCTCAGCCACTTCCTACTGTACCTTTACCCCCTCCCTCCTAGATTGTAAGCTTGTAAGAGTAGGGCCCTCTTACCCCTCGTACGTTGTTTGTTGTTGTTGTACTGTGCCATGTATTGTCCCCCCTATTGTACAGCGCTGAGCAAACCCTTTGGCGCTATATAAACTCGTAGTAATAATAATAATAATATAACTGGCATGGCGGTGATCAGGGACACTGACTGGTGATAGTATAAAAAAAAAAATGATATAATTTTTTTTTTATTACATTTTTTTTCTTTTTTTTAAGATTTGTTTTTATATTTCACTATGACCAAAGTAGTACAATGTTACCATAGTAACATTGTACTACTTTGGGGAAGTGATCAGTATTTTTTTTTTTTTTTACACAATTTTTTTATAGCAAAGAATTACTTTGCTATAAGCAAGCATTTACCTGAATGACATCCATTCATTCAGGGTTTTTTTTGGGTTTTTTTGTGCTTAGCTGGGATTTGGCCATGGCTAATCACATGACACAGCTGCGCTGTGATTGGCCCAGCTTGTGCATGTGATCGCTGTGACCATTCACAGCTAGACACACTAGTATACAATGGATGGCATGAATGAAGCCACCCATTGTATACAACTGTCATGTGACCTGCTGTGATTGGTCACAGCAGGTCACATGGTACCGGCAACGGGGCCGGTACTCAGATCTGTCATTGGCCGTGTCCGATGTACACGGCCGGTGACAGATCGCGCCGCTACATGGCTCTGCAGGCACGCAAACTGCATATGGCATCCACCCGGAAAGGTGACGGTTTTTGCCGGCTGCCATTCGGCCATAGGCCGGGCGGGAAGTGGTTAAGACATGCTCAGTCTGTCTCACTTTGCCTGAGCAACTTCATGTTGTTGGAGCTCCCGTGTGTTTCCGCTGTATATCCTGTGGTGTCTATCTGTGTACCGATCCCGGCTTCGTTCCTGACCTTGCTAGTTTTCCGCCTGTCCTGACCTCGGCTTGCCCATTGGATTCCCTGTGTCTTCTCCCTTGCACCCTGCTCCCGCTAGCGGTCTCTTCCACCTCAGCTGGGTGTACTGGGGGGCCACAACCTGGTCCCAGCCTGCTGCAAGTCCATGCCCACCATCAGGGGCCCTGGTGAACAAGCAAGCTGGGGCTTAGATTCCACGCCCTGGGGAACCCCAAGCTGTGGTTCTATAGAGCTCACTACCATAGATGTGACATTGCCCTCTAGGGATATTCGTGAGCCAAGGCTTATAATGACAGCTATTAATTGGGATGTAGGCGTTCCTATCTGTGTTTTTGAAATAGGTCTTAGTATATAATATTAGCTCCTCCTTAATTATCTGAATATCTAAGAAATGTATGTTAGTGGGGCTAATATCCCAACTAAGCTGTATGTTTTTTTTCATTCGTGTTGAGATATTCAAAAAATTGTTGTAGGGAGTGTTGTTCTTCCTCCCATATGATTATAAGGTCATCAATAAACCTCTTATATAAAGCAATTTCCCTTCTAGGATTGCAAAAAATAGTTTCATCTTCCCATTTGGCCATATATAAGTTGGCTATGCTGGGAGCAAATTTCGTGCCCATTGCTACACCCCTGTTTTGTAGGAAATAATCTCCTTTATACCAAAAGTAATTATGGTTCAAACTAAATTTTAAACATTTTATGATGAACCTTTGGTGTTTATGCGGTAACTCAGAAGAGCCCACTTTTCTGCCTCTATGGCTCCTTTATGATTTGTTGGTATATAATGCTGAGACATCAACAGTACTCAGAATGGTGTTATTGTTTGAAGTGATATTCTAAGTTAGCTGTATAATATATTTAGTGTCCCTTAGGTAGGCTGGAGTTTGGGTTACTAATGGCTGCAAAAAGCAGTCTACATATTCTCCCAATCAGGCTGATGGAGAATCTATTCCATAGATAATAGGCCTTCCCGGTGGTTTATTTATGTCTTTATGGATTTTGGGGACCATGTTAATAATAGGTATTTTGCATGTGGATGGTATAAGATATTCTTCTTCCTTTTTATTTAATATACCTTTTTTGCTTCCATAATTCACTAGCTTTACCAGTTCTTTTTTACATGCTTTGGTGGGGTTAGTTTTTAATGTGCTATATGTGTTAGTAACACCAAGCATATTATTCATTGCTGATTTGTAATACTCTTTGGATAGTATTACTATCCCTTCACCTTTTCTAGTGATTTCATACCTTTTTTGAACTCTCCTGTTTCTTTATATTTTTTTGTTTGTAGGGCTTCTAAGTCTTCTATAACTAACTTTTTGAACATGTCTATGTATCTATTGTCTGTCAAGGTGGGGTTAAAAGTAGATTTATTCTTCAGTGGCGTGTGGTAATTACTCTCATGATCTCTGTTTGAAGTACAATGAAGATTAGGGTTTTGAGCATATTTTTTGATGTTCAGGTTCCTCTCTAGTTTTTGAATACTGACATAAGTTTCAAATTTATTTAAACTTTTTGTGGGTGCAAACTTCAACCCTTTATCTAAAGTGTGTATTTCCTCCTTTGTTAGTGGTACACCACTCAGATTACAAATATATTCTATTAGTCCTTTCTTTTTCTTCTTCCTCCTCTACATCCTCTTTTGTTAGTCTTTCTCTGGGTTCTCCCCTCCCTTGAGGGGGGTGATGGCTGCAGCCTAAAAAAAGATTGGGTATAGGGAAGTCTGATTCTTCAGGTGCTAGGGGTGAATATCTATTATGGAGTGGTACTCGGTAAGGTCTATATGTTGGTTTCTTATAGTAGTAAGGTCTTTGTGGTTTAGGTTTTTGGTAGCCATAACCTTAGTTACCATGGCCATAGCCACCATGGTATGGACCACTTTAATATGGCGATGAGAGAGTCACAATACATTTTATATATATATTTTCTTTTTAAGCAATTTATTATTAATGTTATGTGTTTAATTTTTTATAGATTTTATTAAAATATTATATAGTCATTATAATACACAGATATGGAACACGTAAAGTTTAGACATTAATTAGTTCACCATTAGCATAATTAGAATATATGTACACCCCAAATATGTAATATTAATTCCACCTAGTAATACCACACATGGGTGAATAAAGTATATTGGAGTACTGCTGGGGGAGGATTACACTCAACACCCAGGTTAAATCCCCAGCATAAGCTATATGTATTCCCATGCATTTATAGGGGAACCGGGCTCCAAAAACATGGCCGCCACCATGCGGAGCAATAGAAAATGGCGCCCATAGACCCCTATATAAATGAATGAGCGCCGTGCCGTCCAATAATTTTCCCCTGATGAAGCCATGTGACCCGGTGGCGTAACATGTAGGGGAGGGGCTCTGACATCACAATGCTTAAAGACAACACACAGCAAGTATACTACAGATTACAAAGCACACTGTGGATTGATTTTACAATGTTTTAAAGAGATTTTAACTCCAATTACATGTTAGTGCACTACTTTGTTTAATAAATGTTTTAAAAAGAAGATAAGGCACTATGTACTTTATTACTCTTTATGGTACATATACTTATGGAGGAAGAGTCCTAAGGAAGTGAGGGGACCCCTAACTGTGAAGAGTGATATTCCCATCCAGCTCTTTAAAGGGACACAAGCCTTATATGACTTAATGGTTTGGTCATATATAACAGGTGAGAGCACAGCCGATGAAGGTGCACATTTTATTATTGGTGGATTGCACGCAAATCATTTCTGTCACATCACCAGAAGGAGTGTAAAGTCACGGATTAAATAAGGACATTTTTGTAGCAAAATTGCGATTGTAATTTAACATATAATTTGTTTTGGATTGTATCTCATTTTGATATCACTTATTTTGATTGTCAGTGGAGCGCAACACTGTTTTAAATAATTTTGATTTTTGGAGAGGGTCAGAGACTTTTTTAAACACAAAACGTTGCGTTTTGGTTCAATAGATTTCAATGGAGACGCTGCAGAAATGCATGTAGTGCGTTTTTGGTACATTTTTTTACGCATTTCTGATGCATTTTTACTCTGCCCAGCAACAAGTTGGCCAAAAAATAACTAAATAAAAACACAAAATGCGTCAAAAACACGTGCAAAAAATGCAAAACGCAATGGGCACTGATCAGGCATTACTGATAAGGCTGCACTGATGAGGTGGCACTGATAAACGACACTGATAAACGGCACTGATAAGGGTGCACTGATAAGCTGCACTGATAAGCTGAAATGATGAGGCTGCACTGATAAGGCAGCACTGATAAGATGAACTGATAAGGCAGCACTGATAAGCTGCACTGATGGGTACCGATGAGGCTGCACTGATAAGAGTGCACTGATGAGGTGGCACTGATAAGTGACACTGATAAGCTGTACTGATGAGGCTGCACTGATAAGGGTGCACTGATAAGCTGCACTGATGAGGCTACACTGATGGGCAATTTTGACTTTTTGCTATTAAACATGTCCAGTAAAAAATTAAAAGAATCAAATTTCATCAAAAATTTTGGCCAAAATGTATTCTGCTACATGTCTTTGCTAAAACAAAATCACAAAACATGTAAATTAATTGGTTTATGTGAAAGTCATAGCATCCACAAATGGCGGTATAGATACTGGAATTTTTTATTTTATTTTTTTTTATAGTAGTAATGGTGGCGATCAGTAGCGGAACTGTAGGACTGCGAGACTGCGGCGGGCATTCTGGCACGGGGGGGAAGACTAACTGCCGAACACCTCCACTAGTAGTTTCTCACACTCCTGCACATCCCGCTCCTATGCCACCTTTCTCACCCTTCTCCTCCTCCTAACCGTGGGGGACATCTCCCCAAATCCTGGCCCTCCACCACCTCCCTCACCCACACAACACCCTCCCGCCTCCACGTCCTGCCGCAACTTAGTATCTGTCCCCCTGCTCACTAAAATCTCCCCCCCCCGTTTTCATGTGCACTCCTGAACGCCCGATCGGTGTGCAACAAGCTTACCGCCATCCACGACCTCTTTGTTTCCCGCTCCCTCAACCTCCTAGCGATTACGGAAACCTGGATCCAGGCCACTGACTCTACCTCCCCTGCTGCACTCTCCTACGGAGGTCTCACCTGGACCCACTCACCCAGGCCCAACGGTCGTAAAGGTGGTGGGGATGGTCTGCTCCTGTCACCGCAGAGCACCTTCCGAGTCCTCCCAAACCCCCCCTCTCTATCCTTCTCCTCCTTTGAGGCCCACTGTGTCCGACTATTCTCCTCAACCCCCCTGAAGATTGCTGTCATATACTGGCCTCCTGGATCCATATCCTGCTTCCTGGATGACTTTTCCTCCTGGCTACCCTTCTTCCTCTCTTCTGAGCTACCCACCATCATCCTTTGGGATTTTAACATCCCTGTCAACCTTGACAACCCGACCACATCCCATCTCCTCCACTTAACCTCCTCCTTTGCACTTGCACAGTGCATACAATCCACCACCCACTCCGACGGTAATATCCTTGATCTTGTCTTCTCCAATCGCTGCGCTCCCCACAACCTCACTAACACCCCCTTCCCTCTCTCTGACCACAACCTGATTACCTTCTCTATCTCTTCATCCTCCAACGCCTACCCCTCCAAATGTCACACTACTACCAGCCGAAACCTCCGCAACCTTAACCCTGCCCCCCTCCACTCTGCAGCTGATCAACTCCATGACAGCATCCTCCCCCTGTCCTCCCCCGACTTGGTTATGACTGCCTACAACAACGCGCTGTCAACAGCCCTTGACTCACTAGCGCCTTTAACCACACGCAACATCAGGACCCTACCGCTCCAGCCCTGGCAGACTGATCACACCAAAACCCTCAAATGACACAGTCGTGCCCTGGAGCGACTATGGCGCGAAACCAAATCCCAACAAGCCTTCACCCGCTACAAATCTGCCTTCCACACCTACACCTCCTCCCTCCACGCAGCCAAACAAGCCTATTTCCTGACCCTCATCAAGGCCCTCTCGTCCAATCCTCGCCGACTCTTCTCCACCTTCAACTCTCTACTCTCGCCACCCCCACCTCCACCCAGCACCTCACTCACCGCCCTTGAGATTGCCAATCACTTCAAAAACAAGATTGACACAATTCGCAAGGTGAGCTAATGGCCACTATTCAGTGCTCCTACTCCTCGACCTCTCTGCGTCCTTCGACACAGTCGACCACCCCCTCCTCCTCAAAAAACTACACTCCCTTGGCCTCAGAGATTTTGCTCTCTCCTGGCTCTCATCCTACCTGTCACAGCGCTCTTTCAGCGTTACCTATAATGCTGCCACCTCCCCCTCACTCCCCCTCTCTGTTGGGGTCCCTCAAGGCTCCATCCTTGGGCCCCTTCTCTTCTCCATCTGCACCTCCTCCCTTGGCCAACTCATACACTCTCACGGCTTCAACTACCACCTATATGCCGACGACACACAAATCTATCTCTCAACCCCCCACCTCACCACCTCAGTCTCCGCCCGAATCACACACCTACTGAGCGAGATATCAGACTGGATGTTGCTCCACTTCCTTAAACTGAACCTCTCCAAAACCGAGTTTCTTGTCTTCCCCCCAGCCTGGACACCACCCCCCATTGACTTCTTCATCACATCCAACAACGCCACCATCAAACCCGCCCCGCAGGCCAGAGTACTTGGCGTCATTCTGGACTCCAACCTATCCTTCCAGCCCCAAGTCCAATCTTTAACAAGCTCGTGCAGACTCCACCTCCGCAACATCGCCAAAATACGCACGTTCCTAACCCCAGAAACCACTAAACAGCTCATCCACTCCCTCATCATATCACGACTCGATTATTGCAACTCCTTCCTTACTGGCCTGCCTCACTGCTGGCTATCCCCGCTTCAGTTGATCCTGAATACGGCTGCCAGACTCATTCACCTTTCCAACCGCTCCATTTCTGCCACCCCCCTCTGCCAATCCCTCCACTGGCTTCCAATTGCGCAACTGATCAAATTCAAAATCCTAACATTGACGTACAAAGCCGTCCACCATACTGCCCCGAACTACATCACTGACCTAATATCCAAGTACCACCCAGCACGCACACTCCGCTCCTCACAAGACCTCCTTCTCTCTAGTTCCCTGGTCTCCTCCTCCCATGCCTGCCTCCAGGACTTCTCCAGGGTGTCACCCATCCTCTGGAACTCCCTGCCCCAACCCATCAGATTATCACCTACTCTCCTCTCCTTTAGGCACATCCTGAAAACCCACCTCTTCAGGGAAGCCTACCCCACCCCCTGCTAACTTACCGATCTCCTCTACTCTTCCTACCACCCCATCCCCCACAGTTATCTCCTCCTGTGCCACCATCCCCTCCCTCCTAGATTGTAAGCTCGAAAGAGCAGGGCCCTCAATCCCCTCATGTTTTGCATTGTATTGGTATTGTTCTGTCACATGTTCTGTCCCCCTTTGTAATGTACAGCGCTGAGCGAACTATTGGCGCTTTATAAATACTGTATAATAATAATAACTGCCATTGACACCCCCAGTGACACTAATACAGTGATCAGTGCTAATAAAAAGCACTGACATTGTACTAATGACACTGGGCAGGAAGGGGTTAACATCTGGGTGATCAAAGGGTTAACTGTGTGCCGTTTTACCATGTGGCCTGTGTGTGTTTTACTATGTAAGCATTCTGCTTTGTATTGCTCACCAGGACCTGGTGATCGACAGCTGTAGGCACGGCACGGGTAGGGTTGCGCATGCACCCCCACCCGGAAATGCAAAATCGCATATATATATATATATATATATATATATACGTGATTTTGCGTATCCCTGCCTCGCTGTAGCAGTAGTTCTGCTATAGGACGGTCCGGAAGTGGTTAACAAAGTTATGCGTGACACTTAAACTGAATTATTCTGTAAAGTGTTTATCCAAAACTATCAAATTGGTGCAGTGACCAGGAAGTAAACAAATTATATAGTGCAGCGCAGGGGCGGACTGACAACTCATGGGGCCCCCGGGCAATAGGGGATCATGGGGCCCCTGTGTCCTTGCCCAAACTCAAAAAAGCCTATGAAAAAGGTACCAGGGGCATCTCATGGTGCCCCCTACTGACCCCGGGCCCTCGAGCAGTGCCTGAGTTTCCAAATGGTCAGTCCGCCCCTGGTGCAGCACTACTGTAATATTACCCCAAATGTCAATTCATAAATATTCAAAATAAAATATTCAAATACATAATCTACACATGTGCTTAAATAAATAAACAAAATGCCACAATGTGCCCTTAATTCAAGTGTATATTAAATGAGCGACCAACCGTTCTAGTATAAATTACAGGACCAGTTCCTTAATAATCCTACAACATAAGTGTATATATAGACAAATCCCCCATAAAATTACATAAATCACACACTGCAAGCGTGATCAGTGTACACAATAAAGTGACCACTTTAAATACACAAAAATGATTAGAAATAACTTTTCATGAATAAAAGTTCACAATCCTCCAAATTCATGCTCCACGCAAAAATAAACTCATGCAAAGTGATGCAAAAGTGATGATTTCTTGTGATAGTGTCAACACACTCCTCCTGTGGCTAAAATGCCCCCTCACCTTCAATCTGCGACCCAAAGGGCCACTAAGCCTCCAAGATCTCTCCTAGATCTTTCTCCCGTGGTGGTAAGTAACCTCAGTACTCCTTCCGTGGTCCCCTTCTCAGGTGGATCAATACTCAAGACATCTCAGGACAGAATCACCAGCTAAATATATCACTCACCATAGTCCATGATGAGTGAAAAAAAGATCCTTCATAGTGTAGTATTATTAAATCAGCCTCTTTATTACATAAAAATGCCCACTCACTTGTAATATGTTCAATAATTCGCTCTGTACATCTCAAAACCGCATGCATGGGTGTACTGCATGGATTAGGACTCATCTGGGTGTGCCAAGATGGCACCCGCGCCGGATGTGCGTCACCGCGGACCGAAAGCTGCATCACGGCGTATCTACACGTTGCGTCACTATACCACGTGACTTCCTCAGGATATCCAGGACACCCATGCATGCGGTTTTGAGATGTACAGAGCGGATTATTAGTTTCCAAATGGTCAGTCTGCCCCTGGGTAATATTACAGTAGCGCTGCACTATATAATTTGTTTAGTTTTGAAAACTGTATAAGGTATCAGTTTAGCGTGTTAGCGCCTTATATCTTTAGGTACTCCATATAGCACAAGAGGATTATATATAATTTATCTCAGTAACTAGGAAGTGCTACCTGGCTTGTTGTCAAATCTGTACTTTGTATGCTTTTTGTTGGAAATTATTACTTTTAATTTTGACCTGTGTCTGGACTTTTGCCATGCTTACTTTAGATTTTAGTGCCTTTCCACTCACCTTGGTAAGGAACAAAATATTTACAGTACTTTTGTAATTCAAATAGACCTTCACTGTGGGCAACATAGCATAGAAATGCTGAGGGCTGGCTGCAGCTCAAAAAGCCGCCTGAAGGATCTTACGCCCAAAGCTGGCAATGGATGAGGAATGAACATCCACATGGCAGCACTTGAACATGGGAATAGATCAGGTGGTAGTCTGGAGGTGAATACAAGCAGATATCACAACCTCCTGCAAAGGCATGGTCCGCATTGTCAGACCCGCCAATTGTATCCAATTTCCTGCTACAATACAGAAAAGACAGTACTCCGTGGAAGATATTGATCCTTTATTGCAGACAGACCTCACTGACAATGTTTCCAGAACGTGCAGGTCTTCTTTATCAAGGCATTTTTTTATTCTGCCTCATCTCATACCATATGCTGTATATTCCCTATTCCACACTGCCTCATTCTGTACGCTGTGCTGTATATTCCCTATTCCACACTGCCTCATTCTATACACTGTGCTGTATATTCCCTGTTCCGCACTGCCTCATTCTATATGCTGTTCTGTATATTCCCTATTCTGCACTGTCTCATTCTGTACTCTGTGCTGTATATTCCTTATTCCACACTGCCTCATTCTATACGCTGTGCTGTATATTCCTTATTCCGCACTGCCTCATTCTGTACGCTGTGCTGTATATTCCCTATTCCGCACTGCCTCATTCTGTACGCTGTGCTGTATATTCCCTATTCCGCACTGCCTCATTCTGTACGCTGTGCTGTACATTCCCTATTCCGCACTGCCTCATTCTATTCGCTGTGCTGTACATTCCCTATTACCCACTGCCTCATTCTATACACTGTTCTGTATATTCCCTATTCTGCACTGCCTCATTCTATACTCTGTGCTGTATATTCCTTATACCACACTGCCTCATTCTATATGCTGTGCTGTATATTCCTTATACCACACTGCCTCATTCTATATGCTGTGCTGTATATTCCTTATTCCGCACTGCCTCATTCTATACACTGTTCTGTATATTCCCTATTCTGCGCTGCCTCATTCTATACTCTGTGCTGTATATTCCTTATACCACACTGCCTCATTCTATATGCTGTGCTGTATATTCCTTATTCCGCACTGCCTCATTCTATACACTGTTCTGTATATTCCCTATTCTGCGCTGCCTCATTCTATACTCTGTGCTGTATATTCCTTATACCACACTGCCTCATTCTATATGCTGTGCTGTATATTCCTTATGCCACACTGCCTCATTCTATATGCTGTGCTGTATATTCCCTGTTCCGCACTGCCTCATTCTATATGCTGTTCTGTATATTCCCTATTCTGCACTGTCTCATTCTATACTCTGTGCTGTATATTCCTTATTCCACACTGCCTCATTCTATACGCTGTGCTGTATATTCCTTATTCCGCACTGCCTCATTCTGTACGCTGTGCTGTATATTCCCTATTCCGCACTGCCTCATTCTGTACGCTGTGCTGTACATTCCCTATTCCGCACTGCCTCATTCTATTCGCTGTGCTGTATATTCCCTATTACCCACTGCCTCATTCTATACACTGTGCTGTATATTCCCTGTTCCGCACTGCCTCATTCTATACACTGTTCTGTATATGCCCTATTCTGCACTGCCTCATTCTATACTCTGTGCTGTATATTCCTTATACCACACTGCCTCATTCTATATGCTGTGCTGTATATTCCTTATACCCCACTGCCTCATTCTATATGCTGTGCTGTATATTCCTTATTCCGCACTGCCTCATTCTATACGCTGTTCTGTATATTCCCTATTCTGCACTGCCTCATTCTATACTCTGTGCTGTATATTCCCTATTCCGCACTGCCTCATTCTGTACGCTGTGCTGTATATTCCTTATTCCGCACTGCCTCATTCTATACGCTGTGCTGTATATTCCTTATTCCGCACTGCCTCATTCTGTACGCTGTGCTGTATATTCCGCACTGCCTCATTCTGTACGCTGTGCTGTATATTCCCTATTCCGCACTGCCTCATTCTGTACGCTGTGCTGTATATTCCCTATTCCGCACTGCCTCATTTTGTACACTGTGTTGTATATTCTCTATTCCACTCTGCCTCATTCTATACATTGTGCTATATATTCCTTATTCCGCACTGCCTTATTCTATATGCTATTCTATATATTACCTTTTCCGCACTGCCTCATTCTATACAATATTTTGTATATTCCCTATTCCGCACTGCCTCATTCTATACGAATGAAGTATACGAAAGTGACTAAACGCGTCCAGGGCACGTGACGTATTGACGTTCCCGGAAGTGCGGCGGAAGCCATTTTGGATTCTGGAGCCCCTGTGTGTCGGAGGTCTTGAGAGAAACAGTATACTTCAGGTGTCCCCCAGAGCAGAAAGTGATAGTGCTGGACAGGAGTGGTAAGGGGGAATTTCCTGGTTATCGGGAGACCTTCTACACATGGAAAGGGGATCGGATACTGGTCATTAGGAGCTGGATGCTGATTTGCTGATTTTATCATTTTTATATGTAAGTGGCTACAATAAATTGTATATATTATTGAGATTCATATACTGATTCCTGGTCTGTTTATGAGGTCCTAAGGAACAAGAGGATACCAATCTAAGGACACTCTGTACACATGTGGTTGATTACAAGCTGAAATTTTCTGATTTAGGGTAATTATGCACTTGATATAAGGTTTGCAGTGATATTTATTAATATACTTTTTCACGAGTGCTGTGACACTGGAGTGTTTTTATGCATGGTACACGTGTGGCACTTTAGTTCTGGTATTTAAAAGGTAATATACTATGTTGAGATTTTATTTTTTTGAGGTATTTGAAGAGCACCTGTGATTGATTTGCATCTTCTTCAGTGGAGTAGGAAGCGTCTTCCTATCAAGATTTGATCTTAGTTTGGACTCATTATATGGACACTTTGTGTGTTGGGACTTTATCTTATTTATGTATTTATTTATTTATTTTTTAGATTATTTACATCTTTAGATTATTTTATTTTTGCATAATTTTTGGGGGAATTACTTTGGGATTTGATTTTTCACTGTAATTGTGGGTGTTGGGTTTAAGTCAATGAATATATTAATTATTGGTACTTCAGGGGAAGGATATTGATATGACTTTAAGGGATTTTTGAGGATTTTTTGTATTTATGTGTGCTGATTTATATTTATTACATACATATCTACCTCTTTCATCCAACAGCTCAGAGTGTGGCCTGCTTGCCCCCCACCTTGTGTGCACGTGCAGACGGCAGCAGGAAAGAGAAAAGGGGACTGAAACAATACTGTATTATTATTTTTGTAACCACATAGTAAAGATGAAGCTCCTTACACATAAAATACACAACATCTCTCAGTACTAAGTAATATTAATTCCCACAATGTGTAAGATTTAGCCTAGGTTCATACTAGTGCTGCTGTACAATCATGCCTTTTTCAGTGCGTTTTTGCGCATTTTTACATGTGTTTCTGATGTGTTTTCATGCTTCATGCCTTTTTTATTACAAGACAGGATGTTACACACATTTCCTGTTACATCCCCAGGACAAGAATGAAGGGGACACAGAAAGAAAAAAAATACAGGAATATGGGTTTTATACCTTCCTTACGGTGTCTACAACAAAACAAAAAAGTTTTGATTTAAAGCAGAGCTCCAGTCTCCTGTGTAAAAAATAAAAGTCAGCAGCTACAAAAACTGTAGCTGCTGACTTTCAAAAAACAGCCACTCACCTGTCCCTCAATCCAGCGGTGTGCTCACTGCAGCCGGGTTCACTGGCCATCCTCTGTCCCCAGCATCTTCAATGTGGGCACCCAGCTGTGACCGCTTGCTACTTCTCATCTGGGTGCTTTCTGCGCATGTGCTGCAGTGCTGCGCATTGTAAATGGCTCCGCAGTCTTCTGAGACCTGTCACATTTCCCGGAAAACTGCAGGGGGGCGGGGGGGGACGACTTTTGCTTCTGATCGTCAAGCGGTCAAAGCAGAAGTTAGAGCAGGTATTTGCCAAAAGCGGGACCCCCTACCCAAAGATGCCAATCCTTAATGGGAAGAGGGTGACGAGTTCTTAAAGCGAAACATCCTCTTTTGGGTGGAGCTCTGCTTTACCATAAACTTTAACCATAGTCAATATGGGAAGTTCAGAGTAAACCCACATAATAAAAAAACTATCATTAAATGCTGTATTACATGTTGTTCATACTCATTTATTGTGGGATTCATTAAGTGTTCTTGCATGGCAAGACCACTTATTGTTATCTCACATATATATTCTTATTATAGCCAAATTTACCACCCTAACTCCTCCCACAGTTTTTACACTACATAGACAGTAATATACTGAAACATGCAGATTGTTCCCGATTGGTGTGCTATTACTTTGTGGAACGTTTTGCCGAATGGTTCACGAAATATCGCCGTTTTTGTGGTGAAATTGGTCCCATAGGAATGAATGGCGCAATGTTCAAAACTAGAGTGGGAGCTGAAAAATCAGGACATGATTTCTAACCTTCCACTTGTGTTAGTTTCCTGTTACCATCTCTTATGTTAACGGGTCAGTTTTGACCCGTGTCTTAAATCAGCTGTAAAATGCACTAAAAACAATTATCTATCATTCAATTTGTTTCTCATCTCCTTATCCATGAAAATATTGGTTTTAATATTTTTGGTGTGGGCCCCTGGGCCTTTTTTTTGTCAGTATACCCCTCGATTTCAATTAAAAAACAATGTAAAATGAACCTCAAGAGAATCATATAAATAAATAAAAGGTTGTTATGTCACCTGACTATTACTGAGGGGATTTAGAACACATCTCTGAAATAAATTTGTTTTGTTTATTTTTTAATTTTAATATTATTAACTATAGTAACATCTATGGTGTTACGGGTCAATTTCAACCCATATATATAATTACTTCAAAAAGGCAAAAAAGTCTCTTTTTTTCAGCAATAGAACTTTAGTACAAACACAAAATGAAAAACAGAATAAATATATATATATATACAGTATATAAACATATATATAACATAAATATAACAAAATATAGATTTGCAAGGTCAAACTAACAACAACCAATCAAGCAAATCAAACCAATAGAAATCAATTACTTGTTCCAACACTAATAAAAAACAAAATCAGAGTAAAAGTCTGTGTGCAAGAACATGTATGTGTGTGTGTGTTTAGATGCATGTGTGGCAAATTGACACTTTTAGTGTGTTCTTTGCAGAGATATTTGTTGCAGTTGAAGCACAGTACATTTGTCTTTCTGTCCTTACTGCTTGGGCAGACCTGACACCTCTTTCTTTTAGAATCAGGTGGCCTGAGTGGGGTTATGGCTGTTGTGGATGATGTTGAGGCAGGGCTGGCTGAGGAGGATGCTGATGTGAACAAAGTGCTAAGTGACCTCTGCAGCTGTCTGACCAAGACTGCAGCATCTGGGTCTCGGGGCACCTGTTCCCTTCGTTCAATGTGTGGCTTGAAAAGGGAATTTCCCAGCTCCTCAACATTCTCCGCTTGTTTTTTTTAGTTGAGTTCCATCCTTGGTGGATGTGGGTCCACAACACAAATGCATTATATGCAGACACATCAAGGATGTTGTAAAACACAACCATTGGCCATCTCCTGGTCATTCGCTGGCAAGTGTAGGTGGCAGTCAGCTTGTCCAGGTTGTCCACTCCTCCTTTGTTTTTGTTAGTCGAGGATAATTGTGGGCTTTTTGTCACTTGCTGATGACACAGCTGCATCTTTGTGAAGGGTAGACATAAGTATCACATTCCGTTTTTTTTTTTTGGACAATATGAGACAACAGTGCTGGTGTCTGTAAAAGCAAACTGTGGACAGTGCAGCCCTGTCCTTCACCTGCAAGATTTCAGCAGGCAGCTTAGGTTTATTTTTCTTCACTGTGCCCACCATGGTAAGTTTCCTCCTGAGAAGTTCTTGTCCAAGGTCATAGCTGGTAAAGAAATTGTCACAAGTGATATTGTGACAATGCAGTCCAGTAGTCATATCGAGGACCACACGTTTTCCTTGGTTTTTCTCAGGGATGCCACTTGCAGCTTTGCCTGTGTAAATCTGTAGATTCCAGGCATAGCTGGTTTTTGCATCACAGGCTGCCCAGATTTTTATGCCGTACTTCCCTGGCTTACTGGGTATGTATTGCCGGAAGGGGTATTTTCCTCAGAAAGGGGCAAGACGTTCATCCACTGTCACCTCTGGCCAGGGTTGAACATCAGTGGAAGGAGCTGCACCCATCTCTCCCAGACATCCCTGATGGGGGCAAGCTTGTCAGATCTTGCTCTGGTATCTCTGTTGTCAAATCTGAGGACTCTTGATATCATTTGAAAGGTCTGAAGTGACATTGTTGCCCGGAAAATATTTCTGCCTGTCGATGCGTCCCACAGAGTGGCCTCATTGCAGGATCTGTACACTCCAGCAAGAAGAAGAACACCAATATAGGCATCCAGGTATTCCTCATCAATGTCTTTCCACATGCTGCCATGGACTTTTTTTCCTTCAAGGTTTGTTATAGCAATGATGACTCTTTTTAGTGACAATGGCATAAATAGCTCAAAACATGTCTTGATGTCACTGACTCTCATCACAGCAAACCTTATGATTCCAGGGGTCATTTTGATGACTACTAAGCAAAATGGTAGTGTGACAAGAACACCCCTACCTGGAAAAAGAAGGTTATTAGGTGATCCACGCGGAGTAATATGAATTCAAAAATATTCCAAACAATTCTTTATTTGATCACATAGATCATAAGGAGGTTAAACATGAGCATGGTGTACATATGAAAAAAATAAAATCATGTTAAAAAGCACTAGGCGTCTTCAGTTTAGGGTCATCTTAACAAATAGAGTACCACAAGGCAGAGTTATAAAGTGGTGATATAGTTATCCTGGGTTTCCATGGGTTTTCGGCTTGTATTCGAGTAAACCATGTATGCAGCAAATGTGTTCCCAATGTATGTCAGGTATCTCCTGATGTGAAAAAAGCTGGAATACAAAAATATATAGTATATATATGGAAATATGAAAACCAAAAAACCATATCACATCCAATATTCACCAGGCCTCCCTCTACAATGGTCAGTGGATACTACTATTACCTTCTCAAAGGTGAGGTTGACAGGCCAGCTTCTCAAGTGTAGGGACTTCCTGGATAGCCACCCCAAATAAAATAAAGTCCACAGTACCAAATGATTCTGAGGATATATATAGAAAAATAGTGAAAAATGTAAAAATCATGGGCATCAGGTCACCCTGAAAATAAAACACACACAGAGTGGGTATATTACCATCAATGAAGATCAAGAAGACATCTGTCGACTTGAAATAGGATCAGGTCCTTGATGCTTTTCCAAGATGCATATGGGGGTGAGGAGCCAGGTAGTCACAATACATAGATTCCAAACACATATACTGTGTATATAGCATATAACAGGCTATACGGGCCTGAATTCTGATACCCAATAAAGGGTTTCCAAAAATTGCTCAAAATGAGAAGATTATTATTCCATATACTGTGTGTATAGCATATAGCAGGCTTTGCAAACCTGAATTTTTATACCCAATAAAGGGTTTCCAAAAATTGCTCAAAATGAGAAGGTTATTGCGGTTTCATGAGGATATGGCTATGTCACAGCACAACCCCTAGATAGGATAGCGTATATATATATATATATATATGTAGATCGTCCTCCAAAGAGGATTTGCAAAGATTCCCCGAATATACAGGGTAATTTAGGCCCAAATAACATGCCCTTATTGACACCATAAAAGCTCTATCAATCTCAACAGCCGTAAGCTAAATTAACTTGCCACCGGTGGAAGATAAATTTCCCTGAAAGATAGCCGTTTGCGAGCCGCTGCAACAATAGCCTTATGGTAGTTTTCAGAGGGTCAGGGGCCTTCCTAGCAGGGAGCTGTGACACCGCCATTCCTTCCCGCCTCATGGGCGCCGCACCCAGTGAAGACGCCGAGCGTAGTGACGTCAATACGTTGACGCGTTTCGTCCGCCAATCACCGCAGACTTCGTCAGAACTGGGAGGGGACTTCAATACTTCGCCTTATATGGTGCTCTAATTGCATACCAAAGAGTCTCCACCTCGCCATCTTGTGTTGAAAGAGTATCACTACATTGGAATAATCCAAAGTGAATTAAAACACATATATTGAATTTAAAATGGTTGCTGGATATAGAAGAAAGGAGCCTAAATATTATTATAAATCAGATCCTCTTCAAAGAAAAATTAAATTAAAGATAAAGAGGAAATCTAAATTAGCACAATACTCTCAGATGTTCACCAATCCTAGTCCTAAGGTTCCTTTTGGTTTTACCTATATACATCTTCTTACATGGGCATTCTATCATATACACTATTTTGCTACTTGAGCAATTAATGAAGCTGCGTATTTGGAATATCTTAGAATTGTCATTATTAAAGAACTGATTAGACTTATGCACAAATGGGCATATCTGACAGTGACCACTCAGCTAGCTTTAATTTTGGTTTGTTTATCAGTTCCTCTCAGAGAGGAACTGATAAACAAACCAAAATTAAAGCTAGCTGAGAACCTTGAAAACCAACCGGTAAGATTTATAACTAAATTTGGACAACAGTGGGGTGAAGTTAGGAAGGCCCTGGACTCCCATTGGTACTTATTAACTCAAAACCCGCAGATAGCCAAAGTAGTAGGAGAGAGCCCTCAAATGGTAGCAAAACGAACTCGGAATCTAAATGATATACTAGTACAATCAGAATTCCAGAGGGCACCACAGAGAAACTGGTTAACTAGGAGGACCGGTATTTATGGAATGTTCCCTTGTGGTCACTGTCAGATATGCCCATTTGTGCATAAGTCTAATCAGTTCTTTAATAATGACAATTCTAAGATATTCCAAATACGCAGCTTCATTAATTGCTCAAGTAGCAAAATAGTGTATATGATAGAATGCCCATGTAAGAAGATGTATATAGGTAAAACCAAAAGGAACCTTAGGACTAGGATTGGTGAACATCTGAGAGACATCAGAAATGAAAATAGGAATGTAAGAAAGGGAGAAAAAGAAAACCCATTGGCCCAACATTTTAAAGAAGTCCATGGGGGCAAAACAGATGGTCTAAAAGTAAAAGGGATCTTCATGCTGAATATTTCAGCCCGTCGGGGTGACTTTGATAAAGTCCTCCTACAAAAGGAAAAATTCTGGATTTATACCCTGGGAGCACTTGCCCCATATGGACTTAATACAGAACTTAACTTTGGGGTTTTTTTGAAATGAGTCTCTTGGAGCCTTCTACATATCCTAAGCCATAATCCATATTATGATATCCTTTATGTGAACTAAATATGGATATATTTGGACAAAATATGAATCTTAATTTTGTATCTGATTCTATTTTCTCTAGATAATAAAAATAAATTCAAATAACTGGATTAATATTGAAAGCCTGGGTAGCGGAATCTGGTCTTGATGTCTTCCCCACTAGAACAAGTATTGTGCTAATTTAGATTTCCTCTTTATCTTTAATTTAATTTTTCTTTGAAGAGGATCTGATTTATAATAATATTTAGGCTCCTTTCTTCTATATCCAGCAACCATTTTAAATTCAATATATGTGTTTTAATTCACTTTGGATTATTCCAATGTAGTGATACTCTTTCAACACAAGATGGCGAGGTGGAGACTCTTTGGTATGCAATTAGAGCACCATATAAGGCGAAGTATTGAAGTCCCCTCCCAGTTCTGACGAAGTCTGCGGTGATTGGCGGACGAAACGCGTCAACGTATTGACGTCACTACGCTCGGCGTCTTCACTGGGTGCGGCGCCCATGAGGCGGGAAGGAACGGCGGTGTCACAGCTCCCTGCTAGGAAGGCCCCTGACCCTCTGAAAACTACCATAAGGCTATTGTTGCAGCGGCTCGCAAACGGCTATCTTTCAGGGAAATTTATCTTCCACCGGTGGCAAGTTAATTTAGCTTACGGCTGTTGAGATTGATAGAGCTTTTATGGTGTCAATAAGGGCATGTTATTTGGGCCTAAATTACCCTGTATATTCGGGGAATCTTTGCAAATCCTCTTTGGAGGACGATCTACATATATATATATATATACGCTATCCTATCTAGGGGTTGTGCTGTGACATAGCCATATCCTCATGAAACCGCAATAACCTTCTCATTTTGAGCAATTTTTGGAAACCCTTTATTGGGTATAAAAATTCAGGTTTGCAAAGCCTGCTATATGCTATACACACAGTATATGGAATAATAATCTTCTCATTTTGAGCAATTTTTGGAAACCCTTTATTGGGTATCAGAATTCAGGCCCGTATAGCCTGTTATATGCTATATACACAGTATATGTGTTTGGAATCTATGTATTGTGACTACCTGGCTCCTCACCCCCATATGCATCTTGGAAAAGCATCAAGGACCTGATCCTATTTCAAGTCGACAGATGTCTTCTTGATCTTCATTGATGGTAATATACCCACTCTGTGTGTGTTTTATTTTCAGGGTGACCTGATGCCCATGATTTTTACATTTTTCACTATTTTTCTATATATATCCTCAGAATCATTTGGTACTGTGGACTTTATTTTATTTGGGGTGGCTATCCAGGAAGTCCCTACACTTGAGAAGCTGGCCTGTCAACCTCACCTTTGAGAAGGTAATAGTAGTATCCACTGACCATTGTAGAGGGAGGCCTGGTGAATATTGGATGTGATATGGTTTTTTGGTTTTCATATTTCCATATATATACTATATATTTTTGTATTCCAGCTTTTTTCACATCAGGAGATACCTGACATACATTGGGAACACATTTGCTGCATACATGGTTTACTCGAATACAAGCCGAAAACCCATGGAAACCCAGGATAACTATATCACCACTTTATAACTCTGCCTTGTGGTACTCTATTTGTTAAGATGACCCTAAACTGAAGACGCCTAGTGCTTTTTAACATGATTTTATTTTTTTCATATGTACACCATGCTCATGTTTAACCTCCTTATGATCTATGTGATCAAATAAAGAATTGTTTGGAATATATTTGAATTCATATTACTCCGCGTGGATCACCTAATAACCTTCTTTTTCCAGGTAGGGGTGTTCTTGTCACACTACCATTTTGCTTAGTATGTACCTTTTGGGTTTATGGATCCACACTTATACAAGTGAGTCGGAGATAAGTTAATGACACTAGTTATACGTGTCATTATTGGGTGGCTTGTTTGTGCTTTATTGTTGTGTCATTTTGATGACATTTGCAGCAGCTGCCCTGCCATGTACATCAGGAGGTACTGAGCTCCAACAGATCTTACCATTTTTGGACTTGAATATTTCAGCGGGAGCAGCTTCAGCACCGGTGGCCTCCTCATCAGACTCATCAGATGTGTCTGTGTCTTCTGGATGATACTGCACATTGTCTTCCTCCTCAGAAACCTGCTCATCCAAATCACTATGCTCCTCTGTGTCCTCTCCCTCATTTTCACCAAAAATTATATCCAGAACTTGGCTCAATGAAAATCTTCTTCTCATTTTTGCATGCTACAAATTGGAGATGTGCACTCTGCAAGTTACCAATTCTATACTGAATTGGCCTCACATGTCTGGACATGCCCGTCTTTGTTTGTTTTGTTTTTGTGCATGTATACTGGAAAACAAGGCAAAATGAGAACCCCCTAAAGCTCACATGATTGGGAGAGGAGCTGGCTGTCAGTGTGCTGGTTGACAGTGAACTTATGAGTTCTGTTTTGGCTCTAATTATTGCTTCATAATTTCAAATTGAGCATTTTATAATTTAGTGAAAACAATTTTTTTTTATTTTGTTGAAATAGAGGTTCCTGACAAAGTCATAAAGCCTTGATGCAATAAAGAAATTTATATGGTTATTTTATGCATTTAAAACCTAAAAACGGGTCGGTGCCGACCCTAACACAAGATGAAGGCTAAACTGCCATCACTCCCTCATTTTCAAGCCCACCTACACAAATCTTATATCAAAACGTTCAGCTATCCCTGCTGCCACTAAAAATGTCCACGGCTAAGCCATAGTCCTGATAGTTTTCACAATATGACCATTTGTTTGCAACTCACGCTGCCCATTGACATTCATTGAAACTGCACTCTAGACACCTGAAATTTGAAGGGCAATTTCTAAACTGCGACTGTGCCTTCATTTTTCATATTTCAGAGACATACTATGCATCAAAATGTAGGTCTGGGTCTTGTGATTCTCGGTGTAGGATTTATAATTTTTAAACTACAACCGTTTGAAGATGGCAACCGCCAGTGAAGTGAGCAAGTTGGAGCAGTTTGTTTTTAACCGCTCCTCTGCCCTTGCTGTAGAGTGAGTTGCCATAGGAACCCAGGTGTGTGAGCAGGCAGCAGAGTGACAAAAGCTACTCCGCCCACTCCAGTTGTAGACTACTGGTGGAGGCAAGAACACTTCACACAATTTCCCCAGAAATTGTAGATTTTCTAGTTTTCTATATTCTGCAAAAAAACTGGTTGATGCTGCTGTTCTCTATCTCCCCCTCCTGTCCATGTCCCCAATGCAGTTGGGGATTTTTCAGAGCAGTGTTGGCAGTTCCTCCCTATCACATCTGGGCAACCCATGTGACTATAGAGTCACACATGTGTGTGTATACACAGTGGTAAATGACAGCCCTCTCCCTCCCTCCTCCTACAACCAGCTAAACACAAAGGGGGATGGGATATTACATCTTGAATGATGGAGGTTTCATCCCCCTGTTATTCTAAGAGCTGGTTCACTTATATGTGAATTGGATGTGTTTTGAACCGCATCTAATTCGCATGACATGTGAAATAACGTTACTGTTGTGCCTGTTCACATATTTGCGATGCAACAGGAGTGTGGATTCAGTGAGAATTAGAAAAAGTCTTGTCTGTTTTCTGAGTAGTGCAGTCTGGCTCGGGTGTGAATTCAGCTTATGGACTTCTATGGGAACGCTTCTCAATCCCACATGTCATCCGTTGTGAATAGGATAAAATCCTGACATGATCCTGATATAAACCTGTCTTGAGATGCTGAACAACTACTTTGTCACTTAGCTGTGAAAACAAGCTTCAATTCACAAGACAAGTGTCAATCCACATTAAGTCAAAGGCTGGAGAGGCGTGATGCACCCTGTTATTGGCAGAAATCTGCCCACACCATGTCATTGCCAAAAAATAATAAAGATTTTATTTCAAATATACAGTATATTTATATGACTATTTAAAACAGTTTATTGATATTATCTATGTTTACTCCGTATCCCAAAGGCTGATTTTTTTTTTTTTTTTACGTGACCAGCAGAGAGGACTAGAAGCTCCTCCTGCTTATGTTTCCCTGCAGACAGGCTGGGTAAGAGCTGGGACATGTGACAGTTGTATATTGATTAGGAAAAAGGTATTTAGATTTTTTCGTTAAATTAATTACAGTGCCACCATCCACATACAGAAAGAGAAGTGACAAAGTATAGTAAGACTGGGGCCACCTACTTAGCAGGCTGATGCATGCCCATAAACACTAGAATCCTGCATATACTGTATATTCTTGTTTATTTTTTAAATGAATAAGTAAGTAAAATGCTTTAAAAAACTATAAAAAAAAAAAAAGTAAAATGCTTGTTTTACCCACAGGAAGCAAAGTACTGGACTGAACTACGAGGAACGAAACTCTTTCTTTATAGCGATAAAAAACAAGAAAAGGTAAAATATCAGTTTTGTTTCAACTTTTGATTGTATAATTGGCTGTCTCTCCGTATTTTACTGTTTACTAGAGATGAGCGAATCGAAGTATCCGAAGTGGAATTCGAGTCGAATATCGGAAAAATTTCGATTCGTGCCGAATCCGAAAAACAGCCTAATTCGGACGCGCGAATCGAAATTTTTCCGAAAATGGCGGCTGACATGTGCGGCGACGGAGCGGGGATGTCGGGGAAGGCGCGCAGACAAGGCGCGCTGCCCCATAATGCATTCCTCAACGACATGTGATCGCATCAGCCAATCAGCAGCCAGCCAGCCAGCACTGTGTAATGGTCGAGGTATATATAGCGGCCATTTTGGAAATCTTCATTTGCCTGCAGTCATTGAACAGAGGCAGACCGCTCTGTACTAGGGACAGGGACAGAGTTAGGGCCACAGAAACGAGAATTGGGGACAGAGAGAAGTTACTTAGGGACAGAGAACCATTACTCAGGGACACAGACTTGTTAATGAGGGCCACAGAATCGTTATTTAGGGACAAAGAAACGCTAGTTAGGGCCACAGAATTCATACTCAGGGACAGACAGAATTTTCACTCAGTGCCAGAGAATTGTTACTTAGGGCCACAGAAACGTTATTAGGGCCACAGAATTTTTACTCAGGGACAGACAGAATTGTTACTGAGTGCCAGAGAATTGTTACTCAGGGACAGACAGAATTGTTACTGAGTGCCAGAGAATTCTTACTCAGGGCCACAGAATTCATTCTCAGGGACAGACAGAATTGTTACTCAGGGACAGACAGAATTGTTACTGAGTGCCAGAGAATTGTTACTCAGGGACAGACAGAATTGTTACTGAGTGCCAGAGAATTGTTACTCAGGGACAGACAGAATTGTTACTGAGTGCCAGAGAATTGTTACTCGCACAGACACAAAATTGTTACTTGCACAGACACAGAATTGTTACTCGCACAGACACAGAATTGTTACTGAGTGCCAGAGAATTGTTACTCAGGGACAGACAGAATTGTTACTGAGTGCCAGAGAATTGTTACTCAGGGACAGACAGAATTGTTACTGAGTGCCAGAGAATTGTTACTCAGGGACAGACAGAATTGTTACTGAGTGCCAGAGAATTGTTACTCAGGGACAGACAGAATTGTTACTGAGTGCCAGAGAATTGTTACTCGCACAGACACAAAATTGTTACTTGCACAGACACAGAATTGTTACTCGCACAGACACAGAATTGTTACTCAGGGCCACAGAATTCATACTCAGGGACAGACAGAATTGTTACTGAGTGCCAGAGAATTGTTACTCAGGGACAGACAGAATTGTTACTGAGTGCCAGAGAATTGTTACTCAGGGACAGACAGAATTGTTACTGAGTGCCAGAGAATTGTTACTCGCACAGACACAAAATTGTTACTTGCACAGACACAGAATTGTTACTCGCACAGACACAGAATTGTTACTCAGGGCCACAGAATTCATACTCAGGGACAGACAGAATTGTTACTGAGTGCCAGAGAATTGTTACTCAGGGACAGACAGAATTGTTACTGAGTGCCAGAGAATTGTTACTCGCACAGACACAAAATTGTTACTTGCACAGACACAGAATTGTTACTCGCACAGACACAGAATTGTTACTCAGGGCCACAGAATTCATACTCAGGGACAGACAGAATTGTTACTGAGTGCCAGAGAATTGTTACTCGCACAGACACAAAATTGTTACTTGCACAGACACAGAATTGTTACTCGCACAGACACAGAATTGTTACTGAGTGCCAGAGAATTGTTACTCAGGGACAGACAGAATTGTTACTGAGTGCCAGAGAATTGTTACTCAGGGACAGACAGAATTGTTACTGAGTGCCAGAGAATTGTTACTCAGGGACAGACAGAATTGTTACTGAGTGCCAGAGAATTGTTACTCAGGGACAGACAGAATTGTTACTGAGTGCCAGAGAATTGTTACTCGCACAGACACAAAATTGTTACTTGCACAGACACAGAATTGTTACTCGCACAGACACAGAATTGTTACTCAGGGCCACAGAATTCATACTCAGGGACAGACAGAATTGTTACTGAGTGCCAGAGAATTGTTACTCAGGGACAGACAGAATTGTTACTGAGTGCCAGAGAATTGTTACTCAGGGACAGACAGAATTGTTACTGAGTGCCAGAGAATTGTTACTCGCACAGACACAAAATTGTTACTTGCACAGACACAGAATTGTTACTCGCACAGACACAGAATTGTTACTGAGTGCCAGAGAATTGTTACTCAGGGACAGACAGAATTGTTACTGAGTGCCAGAGAATTGTTACTCAGGGACAGACAGAATTGTTACTGAGTGCCAGAGAATTGTTACTCAGGGACAGACAGAATTGTTACTGAGTGCCAGAGAATTGTTACTCGCACAGACACAAAATTGTTACTTGCACAGACACAGAATTGTTACTCGCACAGACACAGAATTGTTACTCAGGGCCACAGAATTCATACTCAGGGACAGACAGAATTGTTACTCAGGGACAGACAGAATTGTTACTGAGTGCCAGAGAATTGTTACTCAGGGACAGACAGAATTGTTACTGAGTGCCAGAGAATTGTTACTCAGGGACAGACAGAATTGTTACTGAGTGCCAGAGAATTGTTACTCGCACAGACACAAAATTGTTACTTGCACAGACACAGAATTGTTACTCGCACAGACACAGAATTGTTACTGAGTGCCAGAGAATTGTTACTCAGGGACAGACAGAATTGTTACTGAGTGCCAGAGAATTGTTACTCAGGGACAGACAGAATTGTTACTGAGTGCCAGAGAATTGTTACTCAGGGACAGACAGAATTGTTACTGAGTGCCAGAGAATTGTTACTCAGGGACAGACAGAATTGTTACTGAGTGCCAGAGAATTGTTACTCGCACAGACACAAAATTGTTACTTGCACAGACACAGAATTGTTACTCGCACAGACACAGAATTGTTACTCAGGGCCACAGAATTCATACTCAGGGACAGACAGAATTGTTACTGAGTGCCAGAGAATTGTTACTCAGGGACAGACAGAATTGTTACTGAGTGCCAGAGAATTGTTACTCAGGGACAGACAGAATTGTTACTGAGTGCCAGAGAATTGTTACTCGCACAGACACAAAATTGTTACTTGCACAGACACAGAATTGTTACTCGCACAGACACAGAATTGTTACTCAGGGCCACAGAATTCATACTCAGGGACAGACAGAATTGTTACTGAGTGCCAGAGAATTGTTACTCAGGGACAGACAGAATTGTTACTGAGTGCCAGAGAATTGTTACTCGCACAGACACAAAATTGTTACTTGCACAGACACAGAATTGTTACTCGCACAGACACAGAATTGTTACTCAGGGCCACAGAATTCATACTCAGGGACAGACAGAATTGTTACTGAGTGCCAGAGAATTGTTACTCGCACAGACACAAAATTGTTACTTGCACAGACACAGAATTGTTACTCGCACAGACACAGAATTGTTACTGAGTGCCAGAGAATTGTTACTCAGGGACAGACAGAATTGTTACTGAGTGCCAGAGAATTGTTACTCAGGGACAGACAGAATTGTTACTGAGTGCCAGAGAATTGTTACTCAGGGACAGACAGAATTGTTACTGAGTGCCAGAGAATTGTTACTCAGGGACAGACAGAATTGTTACTGAGTGCCAGAGAATTGTTACTCGCACAGACACAAAATTGTTACTTGCACAGACACAGAATTGTTACTCGCACAGACACAGAATTGTTACTCAGGGCCACAGAATTCATACTCAGGGACAGACAGAATTGTTACTGAGTGCCAGAGAATTGTTACTCAGGGACAGACAGAATTGTTACTGAGTGCCAGAGAATTGTTACTCAGGGACAGACAGAATTGTTACTGAGTGCCAGAGAATTGTTACTCGCACAGACACAAAATTGTTACTTGCACAGACACAGAATTGTTACTCGCACAGACACAGAATTGTTACTGAGTGCCAGAGAATTGTTACTCAGGGACAGACAGAATTGTTACTGAGTGCCAGAGAATTGTTACTCAGGGACAGACAGAATTGTTACTGAGTGCCAGAGAATTGTTACTCAGGGACAGACAGAATTGTTACTGAGTGCCAGAGAATTGTTACTCGCACAGACACAAAATTGTTACTTGCACAGACACAGAATTGTTACTCGCACAGACACAGAATTGTTACTCAGGGCCACAGAATTCATACTCAGGGACAGACAGAATTGTTACTGAGTGCCAGAGAATTGTTACTCAGGGACAGACAGAATTGTTACTGAGTGCCAGAGAATTGTTACTCAGGGACAGACAGAATTGTTACTGAGTGCCAGAGAATTGTTACTCGCACAGACACAAAATTGTTACTTGCACAGACACAGAATTGTTACTCGCACAGACACAGAATTGTTACTCGCACAGACACAGAATTGTTACTCAGGGCCACAGAATTCATACTCAGGGACAGACAGAATTGTTACTGAGTGCCAGAGAATTGTTACTCAGGGACACCTAATCGTTGAATTAAATAGTATGTCAGACAACATGCAGAGGAGTGGCAGAGGAGGCAATGTTTTAGGAGCGAGCAGACGTGGCAGCAGAGGAAGGGGTCGAGGCAGCAGTATTCGCAGCCAGAGGCCAGTGCTCCCGGTGTCATCCAGCGGTCGTGTCTCCACCGACAACCCTGCCGTCATTGATTGGTTGGCTCGGTCGTCTTCCTCTTCCCAGGTCACCTCTGACACCTACAGCCAACGGTCGGTGGGTACGTCAGACACAACCGTTAGTTGGCATGGCCCGGGAGCAAGCCCACTGAAATCACGTGTCCTCTACCTGCCCCTGTCCTTTGCTGTTCCCTCACCAAGCGAAGTATCGCATGCTGTGGGCTCAGCCCCACTGTACAGTGAGGAAGAGCTAACAGAGGGCGGTCAGGAACGGGGGGAGACATCGGCCTTTTCAGCAGCCAAGCGAACAAGTACTGGCGAGGAGAGTGGCTCGGTAGCCGGTCTAGAGACAGGTCTGTCTCCTGACCCAGACGCAGCCGAGGGGGCTAGTAG
This sequence comes from Staurois parvus, assembly GCF_062004578.1. NCBI lineage: Eukaryota > Metazoa > Chordata > Amphibia > Anura > Ranidae > Staurois > Staurois parvus. The sequence continues at coordinate 5,072,319 of NW_028317882.1, forward strand.
TGAGGCGGAGACCCTACTTGATGATGAGGAGGTTGATCGCACTTGGCAGCCTCGTCGTCATCAGGCAATTTCTTCCGCATCATCAGGAGAAGAGGGTGGCAGCTTGGCAGCGAGCAAAACAGTCGGTGGGTTGCCCAGGAGACAGCAGCAGGGTCGCATCAGTGTCAGTGGAGCCAAACGTCCACGGAGTAGAGCACCAGCTCCACTGCAGCCTACCACCACGGCCAGTAGTGGTGCCGGTGCGCACGGAGGAAGTAGCAGTCAGCCAGTGAAGAGTAGCGGGGGCAAAGTTTCCTACTCGGTGGTGTGGCAATTTTTCCTCAAGCCGCCCGAGGAAGTAAACGTAGCCGTATGTCGACTATGTGGCCAGAAATGCAAGCGTGGCCAGGGGGCCCATGTTGGGACTACAGCGTTGCGTCAGCATATGCAGCGTCACCATTCGGTGGCCTGGGAAAACCGTGATAAACATACGGCGGTTCTGCCTGCCCCAGCCCCCGCTCCATCACCCGCTCCGTTACTTGCTCCGTCACCCGACGTCGTCAATCGCCCTCTATCAGCCAGTCAAGGCTCCAACACCTCTGCTGAGGGGAGTTGTCGCTCGTTGGCATCTTCCGCTCGTTCAGATGCTCCTTCTCCTGCTACTCCTCTTCTCGGATTCCGTCAACAGTCTTTCTTGGAATCCGTATCCAAGAGACAACAGTTTGCGAGCACGCACCCGACGGTGCAAAAGCTGAACGTCCTCCTGTCCAAGTTGCTGGTGCTGCAGTCCCTCCCTTTCCAACTGGTGGACTCAGCACCTTTCCGAGAAATGATGGCTTGTGCCGCGCCGCGGTGGAGAGTGCCAAGCCGTCATTTCTTTGCCCAAAAGGCAGTGCCAGCCCTGCATTCACATGTAGAAGAGATGGTGGGCCAGTCTTTGAGCATGTCGGTCTCTGCCAAAGTGCACGGCAGCGCCGACGTGTGGAGCTGTAACTACGGTCAGGGACAGTACATGTCATTTACGGCCCACTGGGTGAACGTGGTGCCGGCACAGCCGCACCAGCAACTTGGACAGGTCACGACGCTTTTGCCTCCACGTTTGCACGTCCTTGGTCCAGCAAGCATGTCCGCCTCTACCACCTCTTTTTCCGCCGTGTCCTCAGCCGCCACCCCCGTGCCAAGTCCCATTACCCGACCGGCATATCACATGTGCAGGGCGCAACGGTGTCACGCTGTGCTGCACCTGGTATGCCTTGGCGAACGTAGTCACACAGGGGAGGAACTGCTGAGTGTAATGAACAGAGAAATCGACAGATGGCTGTCTCCGCGCAAACTAAAAATCGGAACCATGTTGACTGACAACGGAAAGAACATGGTGTCTGCTCTGCGTCAAGGAAGGTTGTGCCATGCGCCATGCATGGCTCACGTGTTCAATCTGGTTGTCAAGCGGTTCCTAAAATCCACCATCCCACTGCAAGACATCCTTAAAATGTCACGTAAACTGTGCATGCATTTCAGCCATTCCTACACCGCAAAGAACACCCTCATTGAGCTGCAGCGGCAGAACGGAATTCCACAGCATCGCCTGATCTGCGACGTTGCAACAAGGTGGAATTCAACCCTACACATGTTAGACCGCCTTTACGAGCAGCGAAAGGCCATCACCGATTTCCTGATGTTACAAGCGGATAAAGGTACTCCCCTGTGTAACTTAGATGTCAGCCATTGGCAGCTCATGCGTGACACCTGCCGCTTGCTCAGGCCCTTTGAGGAGGCCACGCTATTCGTGAGTCGGCAGGACTATGGGATGAACGACGTCATTCCTCTGTTGCACGTCCTGGAACAAATGCTGTTAACAATGGCTGGTCAGGGTGCGGTAGACGTGGCGCACAGATCTCAACGCCACATGACCCCTGTGGGGGCAGGACAGGAAGAAGAGGAGGAGGTAGAGGAGGACATTTGTGCTCAGGAATTATTGAGTGAAATGGGTGGTTTTTCCACTCAGCGGACAGGAGTGGAGGAGCAGGAGCATCTGGTAGAGGAGGAGGAGGAGGAGACAGAGGACCCAGACGCACCGTGGCAGTATGCTGTGGAGATGGAGGCAGGGAGTCCCTCGCATTCCTTGGCACAAATGGCCCATAGCATGCTCGGTTGCTTGCGTAGCGACAGCCGAATAATAACCATCAGACAGAGGGATGACTTTTGGCTGTCCACCTTGTTGGACCCTCGCTACCGGTCCAAAATGGTGGCCTTTTTCACACCTGCTGAGAGGGAGGCCAAAATTACGTACTATAAAAACCACCTATGTAGTCAGTTGGTCTCTGCCTTTGTGCGCCAACGTCCATCCTCAGACACTGTGGGCCCTGTGCGCTCGCGTTCCGCTGGCATGGCAGCAGGGGAGGGGTGGGGTGGTAGGAGCAGTGGCAGCTCCACCAGCAGTGGCTGCCTCAGTCTGCAGTCGATGATGAGTAGCTTTCTTCACCAGCGCAGTGAGGAAACTACTAACCAGCCGCAGCAGCAGCAGCAGCATCAGGTGGACCTGGAGCAGGAGCTCAAACAACAGGCTTGGGCCTACTTGGACAGCACCCTGCCAACCGAGGTAGACAATCCCCTTGACTACTGGGCAACGAAACTTGACCTTTGGCCCCAACTAGCTGAATTTGCCCTTGAAAGGCTGTCATGCCCGGCCAGTAGCGTGGCATCGGAGCGCGTGTTTAGTGCGGCAGGAGGTATTGTAACTCCGCGGAGGACACGACTGTCCACCCAAAGTGTGGAGAGACTCACGTTTGTGAAAATGAATCAGGCGTGGATTAGTCTGGATTTCAAACCACCAGTTCCTGACACAACTGACTAAATCCGCCATGAATCATGCCTCAAACATGTGCCACTTTCAGGTCTCCTCACACTGCTGGTGTGTTTAATTTTTTGACATAGGGTGCTGGCAGATTACGGGCCTCCTATAGCTGCTGCCAGGCCCCTAATCTGCCATAGGCCCCTATATACCGCCTCCTCATGCTGCTGCTAGGTCCAGAGTCTCTCATGGGTCCCTGTACGGCCTCCCATTGCTGCTGTCTCCATCGCCACACTCTGCTGCCATGTGCCACTTTCAGGTCTCTTCACACTGCTGGTGTGCTAAATTTTTTGACATAGGGTGCAGGCAGATTACGGGCCTCACATAGCTGCTGCCAGGCCCCTAATCTGCCATGGGCCCCTATAAACCGCCTCCTCATGCTGCTGCCAAGTCTAGAGTCTCTCATGGGTCCCTGTACGGCCTCCCATTGCTGCTGTCTCCATCGCCACACTCTGCTGCCATGTGCCACTTTCAGGTCTCTTCACACTGCTGGTGTGTTAAATTTTTTGACATAGGGTGCTGCAAGATAACGGGCCTCACATAGCTGCTGCCAGGCCCCTAATCTGCCATGGGCCCCTATATACCGCCTCCTCATGCTGCTGCCAAGTCCAGAGTCTCTCATGGGTCCCTGTACGGCCTCCCATTGCTGCTGTCTCCATCGCCACACTCTGCTGCCATGTGCCACTTTCAGGTCTCTTCACACTGCTGGTGTGTTAAATTTTTTGACATAGGGTGCAGGCAGATTACGGGCCTCACATAGCTGCTGCCAGGCCCCTAATCTGCCATGGGCCCCTATATACCGCCTCCTCATGCTGCTGCCAAGTCTAGAGTCTCTCATGGGTCCCTGTACGGCCTCCCATTGCTGCTGTCTCCATCGCCACACTCTGCTGCCATGTGCCACTTTCAGGTCTCTTCACACTGCTGGTGTGTTAAATTTTTTGACATAGGGTGCAGGCAGATTACGGGCCTCACATAGCTGCTGCCAGGCCCCTAATCTGCCATGGGCCCCTATAAACCGCCTCCTCATGCTGCTGCCAAGTCTAGAGTCTCTCATGGGTCCCTGTACGGCCTCCCATTGCTGCTGTCTCCATCGCCACACTCTGCTGCCATGTGCCACTTTCAGGTCTCTTCACACTGCTGGTGTGTTTAATTTTTTGACATAGGGTGCTGCAAGATAACGGGCCTCACATAGCTGCTGCCAGGCCCCTAATCTGCCATGGGCCCCTATATACCGCCTCCTCATGCTGCTGCCAAGTCCAGAGTCTCTCATGGGTCCCTGTACGGCCTCCCATTGCTGCTGTCTCCATCGCCACACTCTGCTGCCATGTGCCACTTTCAGGTCTCTTCACACTGCTGGTGTGTTAAATTTTTTGACATAGGGTGCAGGCAGATTACGGGCCTCACATAGCTGCTGCCAGGCCCCTAATCTGCCATGGGCCCCTATATACCGCCTCCTCATGCTGCTGCCAAGTCTAGAGTCTCTCATGGGTCCCTGTACGGCCTCCCATTGCTGCTGTCTCCATCGCCACACTCTGCTGCCATGTGCCACTTTCAGGTCTCTTCACACTGCTGGTGTGTTAAATTTTTTGACATAGGGTGCAGGCAGATTACGGGCCTCACATAGCTGCTGCCAGGCCCCTAATCTGCCATGGGCCCCTATATACCGCCTCCTCATGCTGCTGCCAAGTCCAGAGTCTCTCATGGGACCCTGTACGGCCTCCCATTGCTGCTGTCTCCATCGCCACACTCTGCTGCCATGTGCCACTTTCAGGTCTCCTTCACACTGCTGGTGTGTTAAATTTTTTGACATAGGGTGCAGGCAGATTACGGGCCTCACATAGCTGCTGCCAGGCCCCTAATCTGCCATGGGCCCCTATAAACCGCCTCCTCATGCTGCTGCCAAGTCTAGAGTCTCTCATGGGTCCCTGTACGGCCTCCCATTGCTGCTGTCTCCATCGCCACACTCTGCTGCCATGTGCCACTTTCAGGTCTCTTCACACTGCTGGTGTGTTAAATTTTTTGACATAGGGTGCAGGCAGATTACGGGCCTCACATAGCTGCTGCCAGGCCCCTAATCTGCCATGGGCCCCTATATACCGCCTCCTCATGCTGCTGCCAAGTCTAGAGTCTCTCATGGGTCCCTGTACGGCCTCCCATTGCTGCTGTCTCCATCGCCACACTCTGCTGCCATGTGCCACTTTCAGGTCTCTTCACACTGCTGGTGTGTTAAATTTTTTGACATAGGGTGCTGGCAGATTACGGGCCTCCCATTGCTGCTGCCAGACATGTAATCTGCCATGGGCCCCCGTACCGACTCCTCATGCTGTGACGTTGCAACAAGGTGTAATTCAACCCTACATATGTTAGACCGCCTTTACGAACAGCTAAAGGCCATCACAGATTTCCTGATGTTAAAAGCGGATAAAGGTACTCCCTGTGTAACTTAGATGTCAGCCATTGTCAGCTCATGTGTGACACCTGCGCTTGCTCAGGCCCTTTGAGGAGGCCACGCTATTCGTGAGTCGGCAGGACTATGGGATGAATGAGGTCAAATCGGCCATGGGCCCCCGTACCGCCTGTTCACGCTGATGCTGGTCCCACAGTGTGACCTGGGTCCCTGTACGGCCTCCCATTGCTTCCACTCTGCCATGTACCTCTTTGAAATCTCCTCACACTCCTGCGGTTGTCCATTTTGTCATAGGTTGCTGGCAGATTAGCGGCCTTCCATAGGTGCCGCCAGGCCCCATATCGACCATGGGCCCCCGTACCTCCTGGTCACGCTGCTGCTGAGCCCACAGTGTGACCTGGGTCCCTGTACGGCCTCCCATTGCTTCCACTCTGCCATGTGCCACTTTGAAATCTCCTCACACTCCTGCGGTTGTCCATTTTGTCATAGGTTGCTGGCAGATTACAGGCCTTCCATAGGTGCCACCAAGCCCCATATCGGCCATGGGCCCCCGTACCGCCTGGTCACGCTGCTGCTGGGCCCACAGTGTGACCTGGGTCCCTGTACCGCCTCCCATTGCTCCCACTCTGCCATGTGCCACTTTCAGGTCTCCTCACGCTCCTGCTGGTTTCCATTTTGTCATAGGTTGCTGTATGGCCTCCCATTGCTGCTGCCTCCACCGCCACACTGTGGCTCCAAACACTGGTTTTGGCCCCGTGACTGGCCAAAGGAGTGAAGTGTGCAGTGATTCTAAGATCGACGGCACTCATCTGCATGTCATACTGACAGACAGTATTATTTCTCTTCCCCAGCAGACTCCAAGGGCATTTAAATTAAAGGTACAGTGTTCTGCACTAATATTAAGTCTCTCTGAAGCCTAGAAACACCCTTTTTTAAGTTAAATTCACAGCGAATTTATTCGACTCGAATCGAATATTGTCCACGAATTCGCCGAATCAGTCGAATCGAATTTTTCATTTCTTCGCTCATCTCTACTGTTTACTATTTTAATATGGCACTCCTGTGCCATGAAATGATATGAAAACTATATACTATACTACTACTACTATAATATGAAAACTGATGCAGTAAAGGGGATGGTTTTCTGATAATTCTATCAATGCAAATTACAACCAATTACTATCACAAAGGCATTTATCAAATTTGCATTTTTTTCTGTTAGAAAGTAATGAAGTAAAAAGCACTCCACTTTATAGTGCTATTATCAGGGGCAAAAAATAAATGAAAGTGAAATGCAAGTCAGAACGGCAGTTTAAACCAACAGTACTCCCATCCCCATTCTAAGACTATTCTATCTGTCCTGTAAAAGTAAAGATGTCTAAACTTATCTATTCTGCAATTGGTGTGAACCAGTCACATGATCTCTCCAGCGCCAGCTTTAGTGTAGAGCACGGGTGTCAAACTGGCGGCCCTTCAGATGTTGCCAAACTACAAGTCCCATGAGGCATTTCAAGATTGACCGTTACAAGCATGACTCGCAAAGATAGAGGCATGATGAGACTTGTAGTTTGGCAACAGCTGAAGGGCCGCCAGTTTGACACCCCTGGTGTAGAGGATAGTTCGACGGGAACAGCTACAGAGCCTGGTTAGTGACGTCACCCATGGGCTTACTATGGGGCATCCATTGTCGGCTGTCCCACCTTTACAATGAAGCCAGCTCTGGAACCCGATCATGTGACCAGACCAGAGCTACTTCATAATAGGTAAGTATACGCATCTTTCCTTTGAGGCTAGGTTCACACTTCAGCAGGTTTGTGGGCCACGTTTGTGCAGGCACGGCAGCCCATTCATTTGAATAGGCTGCTGTGCCTGTGTTTCCCACAGGAAAAAGGATCTTGCTTTTTCCACCATGTGATTTCCCTACGGTTCTCGCATCATCAAACGCACTGCAGGTGTAGATGTGTGGGGGTGCCATCAAGAATTAATGGTAGCCCCACGCGTCTGTACAGAGCAGCACACTTTGGGTGCGGGTGTTCGCAGGTGCAGGAACAGCTGTGATTCACACACCCACAGCAACCCGTTTACAGTGTAAAACTAGCCATACAGGTTAAATCAAATAGATTTAGAATGGGGTTGGGAGTAGATTTAAAGTATGACTAAAGGATAAACTTTTTAGTTGTTTTGCATAGGGCGGAGATGGATTAGACCCCCTGTCAGTTTTTTTTTTTATTGCTGTCTATGCCCTCATTAGGAAGATTAACCCTCTATATTTGGCTTGTTAACCATTAACTTTGAAAGTGAAAGTAAAAGAAAATCCCAAATTTTGGGTTGTCGCCAGAAAAGTAAGAAAGGGGAAATCTTCCAATGGGGACACTAGTTCTGGTGACATGGGGGACCCCAATGTGTTCCCTTAATTTGCAGAGATTTTCTGTTTTTTGTTTTCTGTTTTGGCTATCGGACAGGAAGTGAAGGTAAATCTCCCCAGTGGGACACAGAAGGCAAAAAAAAAATCTGACATGGGTTATAACCCTTTATTGCTCTATCCAAAATGAGAAAAATGTTTTCCCAATAGGTCTACTTTAAGATTAGTTAAGTTTTGACTTGCCTTCCACTTTAATCATAGAAACTGTAGAAATTAAAGTATAACTTTTTTTTTTCATTTTGGATAGAGTGTAAGGGATTAGAATGTATTGCTGTCTGTGCCCCCATTAGGGAGATTCACCCTCTCTATCTGTCCTGTTTACTGTTATCACAGAGAGTAAGAGTAAGCACTGGTTCATACCAGTGTGACATGTCATGCGATTTGACAGTTCCAAATTTCATGGCAAGTCGCACCCTATTGTCGGCAATGTAAATGTTCAAATCAGCGTGACTCCAGCTTTGCGGTGCTGCACAGATTTGAAAACAAAAAGGTTCCTGCTTTATTTTTTCAAGATTTCAGGTGCGAATTGCATAGACATCTGTGCACTATGTCGCACAGATGTCATCCAAGTAGCACCTGAAATTGCACTGACCTGCAGTTTTGAAATCCTGCGACTTCAAGTGAAGTGAAGTGAAGCTGCACAATTTGAAAGTTGGATTCAGTGTGAACCTGGGCTAAAAGAAAATCATAAATTGTTGTCTGTCACCAGAACAGGAATAGAGGGGAAATTTTCCATTGGGGCACTAGTTCTGGTGACCTTGGTATTTCCTCACTTTGGATTGAATTCCTCTCACTTTGTTAAGAAATATTATCTTGCACTTGGTGAAATTAATCGGGGTGCAGCAACCACAAACGTTTGAATACTAAAACCAATAAGATAATTTAAAAAATATGGTGTGCTACTCCAAATCTCATAAATCAATGATTATCATAAATGACATGCATTGCAATTGTATTAAAAGTGCTATAGTGAATACAATAAATCAATATATAAACAACAAGTATTAAAAACAAACAAAGGTGCATCCAATATAATTCCAATCAATAAAGTGCTTCATTTCTTTGTCTCCAAGCAAATGCTGTGACAGCAACAAATGGACATAAAAATGCATGAACCGTGAATCCTCCATCACAGATATGCAGCCCGTTACCATATCCTCTGATCTCAGACAAAAGAGATCAGAAAGCGCTTGTGTATGTATGCGCAAATAGCACTGTCCCTGCTATCATCTGAATTCAGGTTTCCATGATCACAGTGCCAAAAATCAAAGTGTATGCATCTCTCCAGCAACACCTTTATGATGCCCTCCAAAGAGAACTAAATGAGCCACGATAGTGTAGCAAATCGCTCAGATACCATTCCTGGGACACGGGACACATGTCCCTACCTGCCACTTCATACTGTTCTTTTACTGCCCTGCCACTGCCAGTACATAAAGCTGTTGTTTCCAGTTGCTTCCACTTTGTTATAATACCACTAACAGTTGATCATGGAATATTTAGTAACAAGAAAATTTCACAGATTGCTTATTGCACTGGCAGCAACCTATCACGGTACCACGCTTGAATATACTGAGCTCCTGAGAGCAACTCATTCTTTCACAAATGTTTGTAGAAGCAGTCTGCATGCCTAGGTGCTTGATTACATACACGTGTGGCCATGGAGGTGATTGGAACACCTGAATCCAGTGATTTGGAAGGGTATCCCAATATTTTTGGCAAAATAGTGTACCTTTTATGTATGCCTAATTAAAATTCTTGACTTTTTCAGCATATTTAAACTGTAGTCAAACAGTGCTTACAAATAAAGGTGATATGCTCAAAGAAAATGTTACCTTTTCAATCACTTAACAAAAATTCCAAAAGATGTAATGATTTACAGGGGAAAAAATAAGTATACCCTTGGCATTAAAAGCTGGTATTATCCCCCTATACAGTGCCTTGAAAAAGTATTCATACCCCTTGAAATTTTTAACATTTTGTCATGTTACAATCAAAGACGTAAATGTATTTTATTGGGATTTTATGTGATGGACCCATGCAACGTGGCACATAATTGTGAAGTGGAAGGAAAATGATAAATGGTTTTCAAAATTTTTTACAAATAAATATCTGAACAGTGTAGGGTACATTTGTATGCAGCCCCCTGAGTCAATACTTTGTAGAACCATCTTTTGCTGCAATTACAGCTGAAAGTGTTTTTGGGTATGTCTCTACCAGCTTTGCACATCTAGAGAGCTAAATTTGCCTTGTATTTGGCGCCATCCTTCTTCCCATCAACTCTGACCAGCTTCCCTGTCCCTGCTGAAGAAAAGCATCCCCACAACATGATGCTGGCACCAACATGGTTCACGGTGGGGATGGTATGTTCAGGGTGATGTGCAGTGTTAGTTTTCCACCACACATTGTGTTTTGCTTTTAAGCCAAAAAGTTAAATTTTGGTCTCATGTGACCAGAGCACCTTCTTCCACATGTTTGCTGTGTCCCCCACATGGCTTCTCGCAAGCTGCAAATAGGACTTCTTATGGCTTTCTTTCAGCAATGACTTTCTTCTAGCCATTCCTCTATTAAGCCAGATTTGTGGAGTGCACGACTAATAATTGTCCTGTGGACAGATTCTCCCACCTGAGCTGTGGATCTCTGCAGCTCCTCCAGAGTTACCATGGGCCTTTTGGCTGCTTCTCTGATTAATGCTCTCCTTGCCCGACCTGTCAGTTTAGGTGGACGGCCATGTCTTGGTATGCTTGCAGTTGTGCCATACTCTTTCCATTTTCAGATGATGGATTGAATAATGCTTTGTGAGATGTTCAAATCTTGGGATTTTTTTTATAACCTAACCCTGCTTTAAACTTCACCACAACTTTATCCCTGACCTGTCTGGTGTATTCCTTGGCCTTCATTCTGCTGTTTGTTCACTAATGTTCTCTACCAAACCTCTGAGGGCTTCACAGAACAGCTGTATTTACACTGAGATTAATTTACACACAGGTGCACTCTATTTACTAATTAGGTGACTTCTGAAGGCAATTGGTTCCACTAGATTTTAGTTACAGGTATGATAGTAAAGGGGGCTGAATACAAATGCACACCACACTTTTCAGATATTTATTTGTAAAAAAATTTGAAAACCATTTATCTTTTTCCTTCACTTCACAATTATGTTCCACTTTGTGTTGGTCTATTACAGGGGTCTCCAAACTGCGGCCCGTGGGCTGGATGTGGCCCTTTGCTTGCTTTTACCCGGCCCTTGGGGCCTTTTTTCTTCCACTGATATGAAGCACTAATCATTTCACTATTCCTGGGATGCTATTCCTCCCACTGACACCTATGATGGGGCACTATTCCTCCCACTGACACTAGTGATGGGGCACTATTCCTCCCACTGACACCAGTGATGGGGCACTATTCTTCCCACTGACACCAACGATGAGGTGCTATTCTTCCCACTGACACCAACAATGGGGCGCAGTTCCTCCCACTGACCCCAACGATGGGGCACTGTTCCTCCCACTGACCCCAACAATGGGGTGCTGTTCCTCCTACTGACCCCAGCGACGGAGCGCTGTTCCTCCCACTGACCCCAGCGATGGAGCGCTGTTCCTCCCACTGACCCCAGCGACGGGGCGCTGTTCCTCCCACTGACTCCAGCGACAAGGCACTATTCCTTCCACTGACACCCATGACGGGGCACTATTCCTTCCACTGACCACCAATCCTAGGGTATTGTTTGCTCCCACTGATGCCAGGGCATTTTCTACTCCCACTGGCCACTATCCAGCCACCTTAAAGTTTGAAGGGTGGTAAACTGGCCCTTTGTTTCAAAAGTTTGGAGACCCCTGGTTTAGAGATATACGGTCAGCCCAGATTCAGCCAAATGCAGCAAAGTTGATTGGACGGCGCTTCACAGTACAGATGGACAAAAACACACTGCAAAAGCAACCCAGGCGCATTTGAAGGAAAAGAAGTGGTATATTCTTCAATGGCCAAGTCAATCACCTGATCTCAACCCAATTAAGCATGCATTTCACTTGCTGAAGGAAAAACTAGAGGCAGAAATACCCACAAACAAACGGAACAACTGAAGGCAGCTGCAGTTAGAGCCTGGCAAAGCATCAGAAAGGAGGAAACCCAGTCTTTGGTAATGTCCATGAATTCCAGACTTCAGGCAGTCATTGCCAGTAAAGGATTCTCAACAAAATATTAAAATGAAAATTTTATTTATAATTATACTCATTTGTCCAATTACTTTTGGTCCCTTGAAAAAGGTTGGGGGGGTGGCTAATCTTAAGAGCTGTAATTCCTAAACCCTTCCTCCAATGTGGATGTACATACCTCGAATTAAACCTGAGAGTGTGCACTTTCAGCCCATATCCATTATATAACTATAGCTTGAATATGTTTTGAAAAATACCTTAAAAAACTAAAATTGTGCCTGTGTCCAAATATATATGGACCTAACTGTATTTATTAGCTGCTGTGGAAAATGTATTTATGATTATATTCATTTGTCTAATTATATTTGAGCCCCTGAAAATGGAGCGACTGTGTATACAAATGGTTGTGGTTCCTAAAATCTGTATTTATGTTCAACCCCTTGAATTAAAGCTGAAAGTCTGCACTTCAAATTCATTTGGATTGTTTCGTTTTAATTCATTCTGGTGGCATACAGAGCCAAAAGTATGAAAATTGTGCCTGTGTCCAACAATGTCTTTCCATGCATCAGTCCTTCTGTGTCAAACACTTTGAAGAAGTTGTTTTCCAAAATAGTGCGTGGGACAGAGCCTTTCTTTGCAGACACGATCCAGAGCGAATGATGCCTTCTCTCTAGCCCCAGCCCATTTTGTGTTCACATCTGTGCTGTCGGACAGAGATTCCAGCGAGCCTTGAGCCGCGACTCTGATCCAGATCTGTGATTTCTTGCCCTGCATACTATAAAATTGGCTCTGTAAGTGCGGTTTTGATTGAATAAAAGAGACCTAGTATTTTCAATAGAGAGTACTATTTGGTCTTTTTTATATCCTATTATGAGCTGCATTTTCCCACCTTGAAGTTTAAAGTTAGAGGATTTTAACTGTAGAAAGGCAGGCGCCTTAAGTTGTTCCTGGCTGTTGAAGGGGAGCATATGCATTTAGACCTTTTAGGTCCAAAGGTGAGCGGCCAGTGCCGTCTTTTGCCTTCTGGAAGAGGAATTCCTTTCACTGGCACAGTGGGGCTTTCTGGTGGAGTTTCACTGAAAATTAAAGGATAAGTTCACTTTAAAAAATAAATAAATACAAGTTTTTTTTTGCAGGTAAAAGAATGTGCATTTACTTTTTTTTTTTTGGAGCCTGGAAAGCATTGCACCAGCGATCTGCATATACAGCAGTATGGTGATTGATTACGTTTACTAAGAAACTCACAAAAAAGCTTAGTTTTAATATAAATCAGTAATATTTATATCTAATGTATTTGCTAATATCTGTAAGGTAAAAAAAAGAGCTTTGGATGCATACGCCATCTGAATAAAGTCAATGCTAGTGTCAACCATCTCGGACTTCGCTTACAGCATATTAATGCACACAAAAATACACATTTGATGTTTAATAAAGATGTATAGGGAGCTGTAAAACAGTTTTTTGATATTTATCATTTATTCTGAACTTTTCTGAAACAGTTTTTTTTACTCATGCGACTGTCACAGCACCAATCAGGGCTGCACAGACAGACTCATACTTTAGTAATAGTAATAGGCCCTTCCAAAGATCTTTCCCTGCAGATGCCAAAGAACAGGAAAAGTTTGTGACCACGGAACAGTGCTGCAGGAATAAGGTACTTAGGACATTTAAAAAACAGACCAAAATACAGTGGCACGATATATATGATTTATCTGAGTGGATCGTGGCAGTTAACATTTCTGTTTAGTGTCAGTATAAACTAGAGGTTCAACGGCAGCTGAAATAACAATCGCCAACACAGTGATCAATTTAAAACTAGCTAAGAGGGAGAAGTACTCATGAGCACTATATAAAATCAATGCAACTGTTGTTATACTAGTGTTCCTCTCATCATACCTAGACTGATGAGGGAATATTCATGAACGTTTAACATGCTGTATATGTAACAATATTGCTTGCTTGTAATAGTACACGGACAGCATTGAATTGCGAAACATGGAATCTGTAACTGATGGAAAGTGCAATCAGAAACAATGGGCAGAAGTTAAATTGACCTTCGACAAGGAGGAAGTGATCATAAAGGTGAGTTTACTTACATAACCTGAGAACAAATAAATGCACATTGTTTACTGACTCATACTGAAATGAATGATTTCTGTTTCTGCTTAGTGACCAAAAATAATGGAATTAACATTCTTTGTATTCTTAAAGTGGCAGTAAACCCAAAACCAAAAAAAATTAATATATTGCAGGTTACCAGTGTGGTGGCTGCATTAGTTTAGTTTTTTACTATTTTTCACTTGTTTTCACCTTGTGATCTGGCCAGTAACGCACTTCTTGTATTAGAGTGCCTTTGGTTCACTTTGGATGAATGAGCACAGGGGGCACATTTGGACAGCAGCATTGTCAATGTGGGAGGGGGGGGGGGATAGATGTATTCGCAGATTTAGATACAGTAAACATTTTTTTTCCTTTTTGTGATAAAGGTTTCACATAAATACAAGCTAATCATTGTATGCAATGGTTTACCTCATCCCTGAAAATGATTTATCTGGAAGAGAGCTTGTTCTTTTGAAAAGCAGCACACCTACTGGCCAGATTACCAGATAAAATAAAAGACAGAAACCCTTAAAAAAAGAACACTAATGCAGCCATCACATCTAAGATTTGGGTAAGCTGCAATGTTAAAAATGTTTGCTTTTGGGCTTAATACCACCTAAAATCTTAAGCTGTAGTACAAATGGTATGAATAAACGTAACAAAATATAGATGTAAATTTCACATACTTTAAGAGGATCAATGCTGACAGTTCCAGGTCCTGACTCCCCACTAATTTTCATTCCATTGTCAGCACTGGAAACCTATAAATATTTCACATATAGGACCTGTAAGACAGGCCCCTATCCAAGCCCTGGTTCCAATTAGAGGCAAATAATTATTATTATTTTTTAAACAAAATATAGATGTGTGGAGTATGTTTGAAACTTTGCTCACACCTTTATTGTATTTATAATATTCCTGTTTTGGATGGTGGACTACGGATCTGGTAGAACTGGCCTATAGCCTACCACTTACTATCTTGTCTGTCATTTCTTTACTATAGTCAGTTAAAGCGAAACTTCACCGAAAAGGGGAAGTTCAGCTGTTCCTCCTCATTTCCTGACTCCTCTGTCAGCATTGGCAGCTTTTTATTGGGGGGCAGGTAACTGGTTTTAACAGGTACCCACTCCTACTCCACTCCGACCCTCTAGGCAATCAGAGCGGAAGTTCACCTCCCACCTCCAATACCTGCAGCCTGTTGGGACATGCCACAGGTCCCAGAAGACTGCAGGACTATTCAGCGCCGCAGCTCAAGCATGCACAAAGATAGTTGTATGAGGCACAGCAAGGCCTTTTTAAAATATTTTAGAAATTAAATTTGGATTTGGCCTGTTTCCTAAATTTTATAATTTGTTGTTTTTTCTTAAAATGCATGATAAAAATTCTTAGCTGCCACGTACAGCCATTCACTTTAATGGCAAGCTTTTTGCAGCACTTGTGGTTCCCTTCACTAGGCATACAAAATGCCTAGAAATCTTCATATGCATGAACCCTTATGCACGAATTCATAAATATTACCAATAGGTATTTTATATAAGCTACTTTGGGACCTATTTACTAAAACTGTAAAGTGCAAAATCTGATGCAGCTCTACATAGAAACCAATTTGCATCCAGGATTTTTTTTTTGTCAAAGCTTAATTGAACAAGCTGAAGTTAGAAGCTGATTGGCTACCATGCACAGCGCACCAGATTCTGAGTACTCCAGTTTTAGTAAGTCTGCCCCTTGTGTCTTATGGGTGGGAAGTGCCTGAAAGGAGATCTGTCTTCATTGCCTAAAACAAATGCTCAGATTCCTTTTTTTCCATATCGTTGGAGCTGAAAGGAGTTGGTTGTTATTAGCAATGTGAAGATTCTGCTTCCAAACATTTTCAATCATGAAAATGCTTCAGATCAGGTAATTCTTAACTTGCCAATGTCCTGTCTGGATTCTTGAGCATTTGTAAGTAACAGTATGATAGGAAGGCATCATGGACAATAGATGCAGGCTGATTTGTAATTATCAGTTTTTTTAACATATTCTCAAACATGATATTCAAGTAAAATTCATATACTGTAGAACCTATGATTGTCTGTATATCACCAATGACACTCGTGCTTTTCAAGACCCATGCCACATTAGCAAACTTGTCACTGAAGGCAGCTTGCCAACACCAGCATTGCTGAAGAGACCTTTCAGCTGCTACCATGGCTGAGACAAGGGTGGGTGGAAGGGGCGGCTGCCCTGGCCCTGGTTTGCTATAGAGATGGGGGCACATTCCTTCTGTTACAAGGCTGACATGAGTAGTGACAGCGGCTGTGATTTTGATAAGCAAGTGACTGCTAGGTGCAGGGCTACTGTTGGAATCCACAGGGCCCCATACAGCCAACCTGACAGGGTCCGCCCTAAAAAAAACAACAGTTTGCTGGGCTTCAGTTATGAATGAACACAGTGAGTGATTGGTACCAATCACTCACTGTGTTCATTCGGGAAAGGAAGGGGCTGGTAAATGAGGCGTATTTACTGGACCCTTCCCCCACTCTACATCCTGAAGTATCCCATTGTGTTCTTGCAGCTGCCAGTTGAAAACAGGCAGTACAGGGGGGCCTGGGCAGCAGGGGAAAGCATACAGTTGCAAGAAAAAGTCACAACAATAGAAGAACACAGTCTGCTGAACATAATACTACACAAACATTAGATGTTGCCATGGTTTAATTGCACATAACATGTAAACATTCACAGTGCAGGGAGGAAAAAGTATGTGAGGCCCTAGCTTAATGACTTCTCCCAGAGCTAATTGGAGCCAGGAGTGAGCCAACCTTGACTCCAATCAGTGTGATGATATTGGATGTGTTGCTGACAGCTGTCCTGCCCTTAAAAAACACACACCTGTTTTGGGTTTACTGGTTTCAAGAAGCACTGTCTGATGTGAAACATGCCTTGCAGAAAAGAGCTCTCAGAAGACCTACGATCAAGAATTGTTGACTTGCATGAAGCTGGAAAGGGTTACAAAAGTATCTCCAAAAGCGTTGATGTTCATGTGTCCATGGTAAGACAGACTGTCTACAAATGGAGAAAGTTTATCACTGTTGCTACTCTCCCTAGGCGTTGTCGTCCTGTAAAGATGACTGCAAGAGCACAGCGCAGAATGCTGCATGAGGTAAAGAAGAATCTCAGAGTGTCAGCTAAAGACCTACAGAAATCTCTGGCACATGCTAACATTTTTGTTGACACGTCTACCATAAGGAAAACATTAAACAAGAATGGAGTACATGGGAGGACACCACGGAGGAAGCCATTGCTGTCCAAAAAGAATATTGCAGCATGTTTGAAGTTTGCAAAAGAGCACCTGAATGTTCCACAGCACTACTGGCAAAATATACTGTGGACAGATGAAACCAAGATTGAGTTGTTTGGGAAGAACACACAACACTATGTGTGGAGCAAAAAAGGCACAGCACACCAACATCAAAACCTCATCCCCACTGTAAAACATGGCGGAGGGAGTATCATGGTTTGGGGCTGCTTTGCTGCCTCAGGGCCTGGACGGATTGTTGTCATTGATGGGAAAATGAATTCCAGAGTTTATCAAGACATTTTGCAGGAAAATGTACGACCATCTGTCCGCCAACTGAAGCTCCGCAGAGGATGGGTGATGCCACAGGACAATGACCCAAAGCATACAAGTAATTCAACAAAACAATGGCTGCAACAGCACAGAATACACCTTCTAGAGTGGCCCAGTCAGAGTCCTGACCTCAACCCGATTGAAATGTTGTGGCATGACCTGAAGAGAGCGATTCACACCAGACTTCCCAAGAATATTGCTACACTGAAACAGTTTTGTGAAGAGGAGTGGTCCAAAATTACTCCAGATCGTTGTGCAGGTCTGATCTGCAACTACAGGAAACGTTTGGTTGAAGTTATTGCTGCCAAAGGAGGGTCAACCGGTTATTAAGTCCAAAGGTTCACATACTTTTTCCTCCCTGCACTGTGAATGTTTACATGTTATGTGCAATTAAACCATGGCAACATCTAATGTTTGTGTAGTATTATGTTCAGCAGACTGTGTTTTTCTATTGTGACTTAGATGACGTTCAGAGCACATTTTATGCCCAATTCATGCAAAACTCCACGTAATCCCAAGGGGTTCACATACTTTTTCTTGCAACTGTATGGTGCACAATGAGAGTGATGGGTGTGGCAGGGGGGCAATTAATAAAACTGATCACCTATATGGGTCGCTCTGCAGCAGCTGAAAGCCAGCAGGAGGGAGAGGAGAAGAATACAACTTTCAGCTGGTGCCTAGAGAGCCATACAAGGGATCGTTTCCAGTAATTGCCCCCCCTCCCCCGCTGTGCCGATCACCCTTCCTGCTCACACCCAGGGCCACCCTGTTGCCTGGGACCCATACAGGAGGACTGGTGATACCCCCATATCCACAGCCCTGGCTGGGTGTAGGATCCCCTAAACGTAAACATCATGTACCAGGGACAAGGGGGGCACAATACTTTGTAGTGATGTTGTAGGAGCAGGTTACTGCTTTCTTACCAAACTAAGTCAGTGTCAGGTCTGTTAGTAGGATGGGGGGGGGAATACAGTCAGTCTTGTATACTGGGTCCAGGCTCCTTTGGGGCAGCAAGGGGGCAAGGGACCAATAGGGGCTGCCTGTGCCTCTCTCCTCTCCCTAGTCTGTAGTGTGTCTCCTCGGTCTCCTGTATATTTCCTCCCCTCGAGTTCCTATGAGAAGCATTCTGCGGCTGTCAGGGACAAGTTCCTAAAGAATATACCCTTTATTAAGTGCACGAATTAAATAATCTCTAGTGAAGGAGTGATGCTGTAGGAGCAGGTAAATACTTCCAAAGCAGGTTGGTGTCAGTGACATCAGTGATAGGATGACTAGTGTGACATGGTCTTAAAAGCAATTGCTCTCTAAGCAAATTGGCACCAGTGAAAGGATGACTAGTGTGACATAATCCTAGAGAATACTAGCACTAATAAATGCAGACATTGCATGATCTTTTCCACAGCTGTAAGATTTTTGAATATGTCTACAATGCTGAAAAAATGACTTGATATTGCTAAATAAAAGGCATTTTCTATTTACTTGAATTACCTTGCAGACAGAAATTGCTGAAGATGCTGAAGAGTGGAAAGGATTTATACTTACCGTGGTTAAGGTACACAAAAAACTACTATTTTTTTTATCACTTGTCATAATGGGCCAGTATTACATTTCATGCCTCCTTTTGACAGATTTCAATCAACAATAACATCCCTGTTTCCCAGTGACTATAATGGCCACTGTCTACCTATGTCTTTTTAATTTTATTATAATATTCCTTATACGATGTCCCTATCCAAAAGACACTCCAATTCTCCAAAGCTGCATTTCTTTATGGAGTTCCAGTGTTGTCTTGTGAACAGTCAACTCTTTTTTTTGTCTTTATTTAAATTCTTTATGTAGTCATTGTGCATTGTACAGAAGGTATTCCAGAACAATAGAATAAATCATCCAGAAAAAAAAGGAAACACCTACAAAGGCTGATAGTCACATCCAGACATTGTTTTGCCCAAATTAATTTAACAGTATGATCTGTAGGGACAAACATAGTGACATTCACGTTAGAATATACTTACGCTCACAGGTTCCTAAATTATATTACATACGGGTCCAGTTCAAAAAGCATAGGACAGTAAACTCTTTTTGATCTCCTTGTCTTGTTTGCACACCTGCCTCACCTTGCCTTCATATTTCTATAGTTAGTCAGGGCAGACACTCCTAGTATCTGTCTGACTGCCTCATTAAAATTGTAGCTGCTATACAAAAAAAATATGTATATTAGTAACTTTTAACTAAAGAGAACCTATAGCCAGTTTAATGTTTTTAGGCCTGAAAAAATAATATTAATTTGAATTAAATTTGAATGAATTTGAAGCAACCCTTAGTTAAAATTAAATTGACTGGGGTGGCACATACACAAGGTCTAGCTGAGTGGACATGCTTGCCTAGAGCCTAACTCCAGGAGGGATAAGAAAACCACATAGTGCATCTGCCCGAGCAACCGGCTGCCACCCACTGCCTCCCACATCATCGGAACATCATCCAGTGCTGTCAGCATGGTGTTTGGGGGGACGCTCAAGGACGCTCTGGTCCAAGCCCCAGCCAAGATGCTGCTGGCACCATCTCAAGCAGGCACAGCTTGGTCACTGAAGCTCCTGCAGTCACAGCCAGATGCTCAGGGTGAGTCTGACTCCAATGGCTTGGCTTCACAGACAGTACTACAGGCTGATGCTGCTTCCCTAGCCTTACTCAGACAGATTAAAAAGATGCTGCATAAGGCTCTAAACCAAACATAAGAGCCTCACCCCTGAAATGTGGAAATCATACCCAGGACTATATGGTAGAGATTGATATTCTTGAAGAAGAAAATATCATGCTCCAGTCACACTTGGAAGATTATGAGAACAGGACCAGATGCTCCAATTTGCGTAGCGGGGGGATCCCTGAGACCGTCCTTGATTTACAGTACAAGCCACCATGCTGGCCCTGTTTCAGGAGCTACAACTAGCTATCCCGGTTGAACGCCTGGAATGGACATAAGGTCCTTATGACTTGATCTAATCATCAAATTTCACTCCTACAGCACTAAGGACAGGGACGTATTTACCACAAGGCAAACAAAGCATTTGCCTAGGGTGGTATTTTTCAGGGGGGCAGCACCACCCCAGGAAGAAGGGACATATGTGGCATGGGGGCTAGTTGGGATCCGAAAGAGGCTGTGGGCTGCTTGATGGTGTATGCAGAGCCCGACGTTTTCTCTCTGTTGCCAGGGGTGTGTGTTAGCGGAAGGCTCTTAGGTGGGGGCTGGGGACAGGGGTATTGTTGGTCAGGCTCTCCCCGGGGGGGGGGGGATAGGAGGTCTGGTGTTGGTCAGTGTTGGGCTATCTCCTCCAGGGGGCGTCTGATTTTTGTGTTGCCTAGGGCAGCAAAAAACCTAAATACACCACTTACTAAGGAGCAACTTTTAGCTCCTGCCAAGGCAAAAGAAAACCTGACCTTCCAGGGGTACAATTATCAGATTTTATTCTGACTTATCTCAGCTTACAATTGCTAAACATTGAGCCCTAAAACCAAAACTCCAGGTTCTGCAATGCCATCAAATCTCCAATGGAGTTTCCCATTTTCGGTACACTTCACCTATCAGAGCTCCAAGTTTGCCATTCAGCTGAGGAACTGCAACACACCTTACAAGATTTAAAGCTAGCAGACTGCCCCCAGGATCTATCAGGTTCACTCTGTTACTTAGCTTCCAGTTCTCCATGAAAACCTGTGGCCTCTGCAGGTGATAGAGGCCGTCAGGGCCCCTACAAATGGGGATGTTTTATCTCCCCTACACCAACAATGGCAGACTCTATGGACTGAATGTCCTGCAGTTAATTTGTGTGGTCACTACCTTCTCTGAACTCCAGCGTGAACTGACTGCTGGTGGCAACCTAGGTATTATGAACTATATCTTAATTTCTGCAAAGGGGACTATCTGATTTTTTTTTTCTTTGTATTGGTCCAACCTCTGCTTCAGGAGTGGAATTAGCTATACCTCACTTTATATGTTTAACTTCAAACTGATACATTCAGGTGATTCTGTTACATTTTTTCCTTAATAATCCTGACTGATGTTTGCTTCCCCTTTTCACCCTTTTATCCCTCCCTCTCCTTCTGCTTCCACAATCCCTACCTGTCTTCTATCCCACATCCCTCACCCTTGACATATTATTATTATTATTATTACTACGAGTTTATATAGCGCCAAAGGGTTTGCTCAGCGCTGTACAATAGGGGGGGACAATACATGGCACAGTACAACAAAGACAGACAGCGTACGAGGGGTAAGAGGGCCCTACTCTTACGAGCTTACAATCTATGGTTTTGATATGCTAAGCAAACATTAATGTTGTTGACTGATATTCTCCTGCTCCTCTAAGATGGAGCTATTTTTGGTTAAGGTTACCAGGTTGATATTCTGACTTCTCCAGGGTGTATATTTTGGGGTTTTACGACCAACCCATATAGTGGCTACTCGTGGCCCTAATTGTCATTATTTGTTGTTTTTATTTTTTCTCTTTTATTTTACCTGATATACAGTATATGCTGAGTCGCACATAACTTTATACCCATCCATTAGCCAATAGTTTTTCGCATACTTCAGGCCTCTTTTCCTTTTCTTCCTCTTCTCTTTTCCTTCCCCCTCTTATCTAGTTTACTTTATTTTCGTTCTCTGCCATCTCATTACTGCTCTTTTTTTTTTCTTTTGGGAATGGCTATGGACTGAGGCCTTGATAGGGCATTGATGCTAACTTTATATATTATGCACCTTTTGTTATCAAGCTAGGTTCCTTTCAGGGATGATTCTTCCATTCCCTGATAGCTACCCTCTGATCCCCATTCCTGTTATGTGGGTTGCTGATGGTAACCTTTCTCCCTCTCATAAATTATCTCAATTGTTTATTCTCCATCGGGCTGATAGGACCCCTGTGCAACTGTACAGGTGGGGCAGGCGTGGTTCACCTGATTGCCCAAGGTGTAGGATCCAACAGGGCGATTTCATTCACATGCTCTGGCGCTGCCCAAAGTTACATAGATATTGGAGTGAGGTTCTCCAGTTTATTTCTCTAGTATCGCAACATACTGTTCCCAGGGATCCCTTACAATGTCTGCTGGGGGCACTGGACCAAGAACTATTCCAACCAAGAGTGTATATTATGGTATCTAGACTTTTATAGCTAGCTAGGAAGTTGATAGCAAGGTACTAGATATTGTCAGCTCTGCCAACTAGTAAGCAATGGATAGATTTTGTTCCAGCAGGTATGGCAGGGTTGGCTGGATGCACCTGGGCTTGCCCCTCCTCAATAGTGGATCGACTTTTGCAGGTGTGACATTTTATATCAGGTGTGCAGCTCCACTTCTTCCCTTAGGGGAGATCATGCGCATCCCCCGTTTTCTCTGATGAGATGTCTCGGGTGAACCAGATGTTGTTGTTGTTTTTTTAATGATGGTATGTTATTGGCTTTGTGCCTTTCCCCATTTATGTTTACATCTGGATGGGGAGGAATAAAAGATAAAAAGAAAAATTAAGGTATTGTCAAGAAGGCCTTGGATCCTTGTGTTCTCTGTTTTGATTGATTACTATCTCTGTTATACTCGGTTATTATTACGGGATCTGCGTATCCACATTGATCTATTTATGTATAATCCTGATTATGCAGTAATATCATTGTAGATTCTGTAAGTACTGTTCAATTTTTTTCATTGTCTTGGCAATAAATGTTGTTTGGATTTAAAAAAAAATATATATATATATTTATACAATACAATAAACCATATTTAAACAATAGGCATAACTACTAGAAGACTATGTGATCACAATCACCTCTCTAATATTAGGACTCCTAAGAAAACAAATATAGCAAACATCTGTGTGGAAAAAATGGATTTCAATTGGATACCTTTAGAGTCCAGATTATAGAGAGGGTAGATA
Organism: Staurois parvus; assembly: GCF_062004578.1. NCBI lineage: Eukaryota > Metazoa > Chordata > Amphibia > Anura > Ranidae > Staurois > Staurois parvus. The sequence goes on from NW_028317882.1 coordinate 5,095,750, forward strand.
ACCCACCAAGAGGAGCAGATCTATTCACTTTGCTAGTTGTGTTTTGGATATTTAAACAGGATGCTCTTATTCCTGCCTCTCCCTTACCCAATCTCCATTCCCTTTCCCCCTTCCCACCTTCCTTATTGCCCATCTCCTTTCCATTACCCCAGCTCCCCCCCACCCCTTCTTTTTTACCTTACTAAAACATCCCTTCTGCCTTCTATTTTGTACTTTTGAAGTTTCAGAACAGAGTTGGATACAGGGGACTTTTTTTTGCATGTATGTATATTTTTTACTTACTGTATCCATTAATTAACCCTTGAACTTACACTGGCTCTTGGATTAGGAAATTTTTTTTTTAATTTTATAGTTTTAGTGTTTACATGCATTTGATATATGACATTGGTTTCTTGACTATAGCAGGTTGAGGGGAATGTTTTTTTCTGAAGTTTTTTAAAAGGTAGGTATTAAACAAGGGGTAAACAGGAAGACAGTAATAAAGATACACTGGGATTCCTTAAAGGAATTTATGTACAGTACATGATATAACCTATAATTGTATTATGTACAGTCTGATCAAGTGCATAGGTGGTTAATTTCAATTGATTGATGGCTTTATATAAGCATCTTTCCCCTGGACCTCCCCTTCCCTACAATTTGGCTCTGGGTTGGTGAAACACATTAAAGGGGTGGCCCCAGTTGGAAAGATGTAGTGTGTTCTGTCTGTGAACTAAAACAAGTCGGATCCAAATGACGTCATAGGTGTGCGGCCTGTTAGTTCGAATTAAAGAACCTTAAGGAGCTGGAGTGGACTCCAGGTCTTACGCACCCACCTACAGTATCTCAAAAGATGAAGGAGCAGTGGGCGGCTTGGTAACAGTGAGGTGTAGGATGATCATCTATAAGATCAGCATTAGTTAGCTAACCTGCATGTCCATTGTACTATCAAAACAAAAATGTATAGCTTCTGCGACATGTACAATATTCAGATTTATTTAATGTTAGTGAAGTGGTTGACATGCACACATCTTTGTAACATGCAAGTGTAGTTTTGGAATTACCAATGTGCTTTAGATGATGAAGATAGATAGAGAAGCTATGTCATTATACAACAGGGGTATTGAATTAAAATTCATGGAGGACCAATCAGTAAAATTTTTCTTCAGCAGAAGTCTGAATCGCATGTTTGTGTGATGTCTTTCACATCACAGCCCACTCCTATATCACAGCCCTGTTCTTACATCAATGTCCTCAGTCCCTCACTTCACAGTAGTGCTCAGAGCACTTCCCCCCTGCACATCACCCCCCCCCCCACAGCATTGCCCCCCCCTTTACATCACATCTCTACCCCCCAGCAGTGAACCCCTTCGGATCTCCCTCCCACAGCACTGCCCATCACTGCTCCCCTTTATATCTCCCCCCCCCCCAGAGCACTGCCCCTTTACACCCCCCCTCCCCCACAGCACTGTCCCATTCACATCTCCCACCCATATCACTGCCCCTTTTACATATCCCCCCACAGCACTGCCCCCCTTACATCACCCCCCATTACATCACCCCCCCCCAACAGCACAGCACCCATTTAAATCACCTCTCCCCACAGCATTTGCCACCCTTTACATCACATCACCCCCCCACAGCATTGCCCCCTTACATCCCATGTCCACTCCCCCCCCACACCCCTGCTCCCCTTTACATCTCCCTCCACAGCACAGCACCCCTTTACATCTCTCCCCACAGCACTGCCCCCCCTTTACATCTCCCTCCACAGCACTGTCTCCCTTTAGATCACCCCTCCCCACCGCACTCTCTCTACCTTTACATTTCCTCCTCCATATCACTTGCCCCCCCTTTACATCTGACCCCCACAGCACTGCCCCCTTTACACCCCTCCCCCACATCTCTGCCCCTCTTCACATCACATCTCCCCTACCCACCAGCACTTGTCCTCCTTAACATCACCCCCCCCACAGCACTGCTCCCCTTTACACCACCCCCTTGCCCCCCTTCACATTACTGTCCCCCCACAGCACTGCCCCCTATTCCCTTTGCCCTCCCTCTCGCCATAAAAATGTGCTCTGCTCCCTTCACATCTGCCTCCCCCTTCAAATCCACCCCCCCACACACTTACACAAAAAACAATGCCCCCTTCACGTTACTCTCTGCCCCCCCTTCACAGCCATGTCCTCTTGCCTACATTACACAGAGCAGAGAGTGGCTGGGAGGCACAGCAGCAATGGATGGAGGGCGGGAACAGGGGCCACCAAGGTTAACTTTTCCTACTAACAAACTGGTGATTGGTTGCTATGACCGCCAGGTGTCCTAGCAACCAATCAACGGCTATTTATTCTGGAAAGGTAACGCATGCAGCTCCTGCTCCCACCCTCCATTCAGTACAGCTGTGCTTCCCAGCTGCTTTCTGCTCATTTCTATGCGCTGCCTCTCGCTCTCTGCAATGCCTTGAGAATGACAGTGGCAGAGGCCAGGGGGAAGGAAGGCTCTTAAATGGCATTACCGTGGGTCTGGATGGGACAGTGGCTCGGTCTGGACCACGATCCGCCATTTAGTGAAGCCTGTTACAGTATTTGCTAACTATAAAAGCATGTACCTCCCCTTCCTCTTCCTTCTCTGCATTATGTTTATAAATGAAGCAAAAGTGTAGGTTTGAATAGTTGCCATATCTGAATACTTTGAGTTTAAATATCTGTTTCTTTTTGTATTTAGCAATCTGTTCCAAGCTGCTTGACTTTGTTACCTGGACAAATCATTAGGCTAAAGGAAATTCTAGAAAAGGAAATGGCCAGGCGAGCAGAAGAAAAAAGTCCTTTCACTTCACCTTCTAGACTTTCTATGGATATGCCTGTTCCTGGAACCTATGAAGATTGTGACAACGCACATGATCCAAATGCAATCCCTCTGTAAGTTCACTGTTCCTGAAGCAACTTGCTTACTGACAAATAAACTGGTTCCTGTAATCAGGAATAACATACTTATACCTACTTGTGAACTGCTAATCTGTCTGCAAATAAATGGGATGTGTGTGGTATAAATTGTTTAATTATCTTTAAAAATAATCAGTGACAACTTGTCCAAATCAAGAAAAAAATACTTATACCCTTTTGCAAACTGGTGATTTCCAGCTGCAATAATCTGTAGATTTGTGCATCTGGACTGACAGGTGTGTGTGAATAGCTGTGGTCACTCAGCCCAGACAGTGCAAAGACAAGTTGATGGTGGCTGCAACTTTTGGTGACAACCCGCATCCAGCCAGGATCACTGCAGGTAGTCACTGGTTGTGTGTACAGTCACAACATCAGCCTGTCATTGCATTGTATGGAGTGAGAATCTACAGCTATTCACACACACCTGTCATTCCAGACACAGTAATCTGTATATTTTTGCTGCTGTAAATCACAGGGGGTGACCTCCTACTCTCTAGCTCCCCTGTCTCCTCCTCCCATGCTCGTCTCCAGGACTTCTCCAGAGCCTCCCCCATCCTCTGAAATTCTCTACCCCAATTTATCAGACTATCGCCTACTCTGCTCACTTTTAGGCGATCTCGGAAAGCCTATCTCTTCAGGGAAGCCTATCCTGCCTTCAACTAATAATGGAATCTTCTCTTCCTCCTACCAGTCCATCCCCCACAGTTATTACCTTTTGTACCACTAGCCCCTCCCTTTTAGATTGTAAGCTCCAAGGAGCCCTCCTATCCCTCTTGTATTGAACTGTATTGTTGCTGTATTGTCTCCCGTTATATTGTAAAGTGCTGAGCAAACTGTTGGCGCTATATAAATCCTGTATAATAATAATCACTTGTGTGACTGGAGCCTTAAGTGTTACTAAACCCAGGACCCTGCATTCACTATATTTGGCCTCCCACAGTACATGTAAATGCAATTTTTTTTAGTACATTTAAACTGCTAAATACCTTTTCTCATCAGCAGTTTTGTGACTTGAGTCTGGCTGAGTACTGGTTAATCTTGTAGGAGGAGTTTTTATTCTGCTCTGACTGTCCTATGAGGCTGCATTACCCCTGACCCTCTGCCTGGAGAGTGCTGATTGGCCCCATTCTGATCACATGCACTCTCCCAAAGAAAAAAAAAATATCTAGCAATACACACCAAACTGAGTATGTGCAGAGTGCCTCCCAGAGCTATGTACTATCAGCAGATGGATTGGGGACAGTAAAAGAAGGGTAGGATTAGAGAAGACAGGGTCAAACAGCCTTTTTTACACAATGTGGAGGATTAACCCCTTAGGTTCCACAGT